>NW_019416430.1:519659-526653 GCF_000390285.2 Anoplophora glabripennis | reverse complement strand
TTGTTTAGATATAATTATCAGTCATCAATTTCGAACGAAAAAAATATGCGTTGTCATTTAAAAAAAAATTGTCATCGCTGCCGTAAGTGGATTATCGAAAAAAAAAATTTTCCACATAACAAGGTGCCCTGGATCAAATAAAAATCGACGGGTCTCACCGTTTTTCGAAAAAAAAATTGTTTAACGAAAATATGAATTTTATGCAGAACTTTCTTACCACGCTGTATATCTGCTAATTTAATGAATACTTTAGTGGTTTTTTTTTCGCCTGTTTGTGTCCCAAATGGTCCATAAATAAATAAATAAACGCGACATCCGTGCGCTATACTTCTGCATCTTCACATTTTAAATGACATGATGCGTCACACCTACCACATCTACAGAAGAACAAGATGTTTTTATCAAGAACATAAAGCATTTATTTGTGTCTTTTTTCTTCTAACATTCTAATTTGGAAGATAATGAAATTCGACTAGGTTGATGTAATTGACTTTGCAACTAGAAGATCTGCACTTTTCTCAGTTTGCATATTAATATCTACTTCGTTTTCTTATTCGAACTCTACCGACTTGAGTTGTTACTATTCTTACCTCAAATATGTATATTCGCGGCACATTTTGAAAGAGACAGGATTTCATTCCCATTATTCAAATACACGATCTACAGTCTATAAAGTTTCGAACAATAAGTTGAAAGAAACCTCATCCTACAGAGCAAACTTAATACAAACTTAATAACTCCTAACAGCGTTTAATGTACCTTTCTCAAATTGTGTGATTAGAAAAACATAAGTTGACAAAGCAATTGGGTTTTAAGTTATTAGCATTTATATTACATTACATTCTCACATAGTATAGGGAATAATAATTCTCTTTATCTGAAAATTACAAGATATTTTAAAATTTTTTCCTTTAGTTAATTCCACTTTGTAGTATAACAACCCTAGGTTCGACAAAAAATAAGTAAACGTAGTTGTGGCCAAAAATATGTGATCGTCATAAGGAATACCTACGTTGTATACATCTATTTTTAATTGACCGGAAGGCGCTGGCTACTAACTTTAAAGAGGGGAAGTATGGTTTAATTTTATAAAACAAAAGCAGAGTAAATACACCTAACTTTATTATTTACGTACAACAGTCTTCAAATTAAACATGTGACAAATAGAAAGAACAACAAAAACATTAACAACCATTTAACATAAAATGAGAGTGCCAGGCTCACCTAGAGCTCCTGTGGGGAAAGAGCATGGCAGAGAAACCCACGATCGTTGCTCTAACTACCCAAATATAAATACAAAACAACCGCTAACAAAAGGCATAAATTAGGATCCTTTGCTAATGATAATTAACGCCCGACTCATTTAATGTGTCACTAAATGTCACCTCACTCGAATTAGACATACACACTTCCAAGTAAAACTGAAGAGGTTTGGTGTTAGTTAGCCGGCAGGGCCGGAAGGTACTGGAGTCCCATACGGGAGGCAATCCAGCTATGAGTTGAGATTTCGGAAGATCTGTTTTAGCAATTCTTTTTTTGTATTTAATTATTCTTTTTACAGATTCATTCCTCACGGGCGAAAATGTTAGTAAATTCAACAAGGCTCTTATATGCGTATGACATAAAGTGAGCACAAGAAATGCTTTATTATTTGTTTTTCGAACAACGTAATCATGATAAAACAAGTTAAATGTGAAACAAAGGAGTTGTTATTGCAATATCTGGGCAGTCACGACAATATATATATTTTAACATGAAATAAATAATGAGCAATCGTTAATAATAATTATAACAATTTTACCTTAGAAAAATATATGCCCTTGAGCATAAAGCAATGGAAGCTAAACATACAAAGAATTATTATCATGAAACATCTATAACCATCACAATCATAAGATTACATAGAACAATTAACAACAAAGTACTTAAAGAATATTACCTGCTAACTAATACCGGTTAAACACTTAATTTTTCACTACTTTGTCACACTGCCCGCCGATCGTCTTACTGCCGATCTCCACACTGTTCGCACTTCAACTGACTATCTACAACTATTTAGGCTTCCTTCCAGAATTTCCTACCTAGGCGTATTTCTTTTTTGCGCTTCCTTCTACCAACCGTTAGTATTACTTTTTCATTGTTATTCAATACTCATGTAACAGGTGACGTGAAGTTGATAAGAGCAGTACGGTTTTGCACAACTTTAAACGTGTAAATGTTAAATAAGTAGATATTTTAATTTGTTAAATACTATTTTATCTGTATTATAAGCTTTCATAAATAAAGAAAGCACAATTTAATTATTAATATAAATGTTCTTAGGTATGTCCATTTTCATAATTTAATTTATAGCCAAATACAGGGTGTTAATGAACTTATATCAACTATTTTTGCCACATGTCCATTATGTCAAAATGAGGTAAATAAATGAATTTGTGTAGAGTAAAATGTAATTTTAAAATCTGGCTTACCTCAATATCGCAAGAAGTCACCTTTTGAGAATTGATAATTTTCATAGAAGATGTTCGATGTACCACCATTTGCTTGCACACAAGTTTTAACGCAACGTATCCAATTTGCTCGCACGCGTTGTAACTTTGCCACGTCCTCCCGAATCGTATTACAAGCTTCGGCAATAAGATGTCGTAGTTCGACGATGTCACGAACTTCCGTGGAATACACAACACATTTCACACATCTCCACAAAAAGAAGTGTAAAGGGATGAGGTCCGACCGGGGGCATATAACTAGGCTGCCGCGGCGTATCCAGCGATCGGAAGAAGTAATGTTTAGAAAGTCGCGTGCTCTCCGAAAAAAAAAGAGCGGGGGCTCCGTCATGCAGTAACCATATACAGGGTAGGAAAGTACCGATGGTCTATCTGAAGTTACGTGAGAGCGATAAAGTAAGCCATAGAAATCCATGTGATAGACAAGGTATAGTGAAGGCGTCTAATAGTCAACGCCCATTTCGCCCTTCCACAAATAGGATCCACTTCTTATTTGTGGAAGGGCGAAACGGGCGGTGACTATGAGACGCCTTCATTATAGCCATCCTTCTCTATCGCATGGATTTCTATGGCTTACTGCATCGCTCTCACGTAACTTCAGATAGACCATCGGTACTTTCCTACCCTGTATGTATATTTTGCCGAACATTTAGCTACATGTCTTCCAATAACTCTGGCAAGCGATTTTGCAAAAAAATTGCCTAGACACCGTCTAAGTGTCTAGGCAATTCAAAAGGCCCTATTAAAGTGTCATTAACTATACCAGCCCACATGTTCACTGAAAACTGTTGCTGAAAGGCACTGCGACGTATTTCGTGTGGATTTTCGATAGTCCGGTGGTGAGTGTTGGGGACACCATTTGACTGAAATATGCTTTATCTATAACAAGTATTTGCGCTGTAAATTGAGCAGTTATTGCATGTTTCTGAAGCAACCATTCGCAAAAAAATTGACGTAGTAGAAAATCCTCAGGAGTCAGCGCGTGAACACGTTGAATATGAAATAAGTACAACTGAGCTTCTCGTAATCTCCGCCACACAACAGGATGCGAAATATTTACTTGCTGTGTGATATTTCTGGTGCTATGATGCGGACCTTTTTCGATCAGATCTAAAATCATCTCCTCGACATTTAAGATTCTTAGTGGTCGCCCTGGGCCACCGTCGCTACCTCGACGCAGTTGTACTTCACCAGTGTCCAAAGATCTTTGCGCTACATCAACAAATGTTCGCGGTACGGGGACACGTCGTTCAGAATATCTTGCACGGAACATACAAGCTCCGTAGGCATTTTCGTGCGCTTCGACATAAATTATGAGCATATCATAATACTCGCGATTGCTAAATAAATACGCCATTTTCAAGAGAAAACTTGAAAATACGGCTATTAAATGTACCCTCGAAAAACAACACAGCAGTCACTACAATAATGTATTACAAACTGACTTTCGAATACAGTCCGGCTTCATACGAAACCTACAAACTCGTAAAAAATGTTACAGAATTTTTTGTAAGTATTCACCGCTATAAAATATATGCATTTCAGCAGTTCCAAAACAGTTTTAAACACATTTTTAATTAGCTTTTTCTCTATGACCTTAAACTTCCGATACAAATTTGTGACATCAGTTAACTCAGTTTTTGCTCCTTTTTCACCCCTTTTAAATTTTTGACATTAGTTCATTAACACCCTGTATTTGTGGAAAATATCTTTAAATGTACAGGATCATCACATGCAATTGATTTAGATTCTGTAATTTCTTTGTGTTTAAAACCATAAATTAAAAAAAATCTTTTTCTGATAATTTTGCAGGGAATTGGAAACCACCGGTTCTCAAGTCAAAATCTTTTTCAAGAGCAGTGTTAAGTTAGGGTCGAGTTTTAGGATACACTGGATTTCCACGATCAAGCCACTTTTTTTTGTGGAGCTGTGCTTTTAGTTAAAATTATTGTGTCTCTTGAGGCAACAGTATTTATGACCAATCCCTGAATTAGCCATGAAAAAATTAGACGTTTTTCTAGCAGCATGATTTCGAAAAACAAACTCAAAGGCCACAGAAATTTTAACTGAAAATTGTCTGTTCAAATTGGCAAAAGAAAATTCTCTTTAAAATTAAATTACTTCTTTTTAACATCAAATCCCTATCACAATCAGCCTAATTCAGGCTCCATGAAATTAGTTCACGTACGATTTTCAGATTATAATCTGAAATAAAATAAGCTTATTGGATCAATATAAAAACCTGCCATAAATGTTTAAATTCAAACTATCATCTGCTCCGATTTAAGCTTATAGCATGCCTTTGAAGTTACATACTCAATTTGATCATTGTACGTAAAGGAAAATAATTTGATAAATTAATGATTCTGGTAAATCAAACCAGTTTGCAAGAATGTACTGAAGTCGAGTATATAAACCTCGTAAGTAATTAAATCTTAGCAGTGAGGTACGTACGATAAATAAATTTAATGTGAGGCGTGTGAGAGGCAACCCCAAGATATCCATTAGTACGACAGTTAAAGTAACTTTTATGGGTCACGGAATGTCGTATCATTAAATGTCTTTACGACACTTTCCTTATCTTTTCTTAAAGCGAATAAATTGACCGATGAGATACCCGCTATTTTGTATTTTTTTGTAATCATCAGAACTGGAAATGGTGGCCTGATGGTATTTGGTAATCCTTGTAATCCTAACAACACTGTATTTACAGGATGTAAGAAGCAAGATGGGTAAACTTTCAGGACAGATTCCTCGTCAAAACGAGAAAAAGTATGAGTAACATTATTTCCTAATATAAACCGTATGATCCTTGAAAAGTTGGACATGCAGAACACCTTTTTCTCAATTAAACAAAAGCCAGTATAGCGAAGACTATCTACCCCTACATAAAATTTGATTAGAAACCTTACTACAAGAAGTAGGATAGGGTTTCTGATCTAAATATTTTACACATGACAAATAATGGGATGTAGTAAAAAACATATTTGATTGTGAGAATAACAAAATTTACACCCAATAGAGTGCACTTTTACAAAAAAACAAACTAGAAAATAAATTATGTAAAAGATTTAACGGTTGCCAAAAATCTTTTATTGTTCTATGGAACTTTAATATCACTATCGTATCTATCTCATAGCAATATATGTAAATACGAGTAATATGCTACTTTAACACTCGACTTTTTACTGTGAAACACACTATTCGCGAATTTGTGTAAACTTTAGTGCAAATTGAACTAGTTTTCATCTATTCTCTGCTGCTAAAAATGGACATCTAACATGTCATGATTTTTTGGGTTTTTTTTCTGGGGAAAAAGTCTAAGAGGTAGGTAATAAGAATAGTTGTCCAAATCTGTAAAAAAATCAGCAATGAAAAATAACTTTTTTGTTTATTTAGTTAGAAAAGTCATATCAGAAAGCAACATGATGGTTACAATTTTTATTTAAATGAATATTCTTGGTTTACGTTCATTTTCCTAAATATGCATATCAGACAATTAACTTAAATAATATATTATTGTTAACAATGAATTATTTTTTTATTTGCTTCAACATTTTTTCACCGGTGTGAAATCATCCACAGCCACACTTTTAGGTAGGACTATAATCGATAAAGTTGTGGCCATAACAAAAATTCGAGATTTACTCAAGTTTTCTAAATAATTCATACGCGGTTGATCACAGAATATTAAAAACGCGGAAATTTAAAAACTGCTCCCACCATTTTTATTTTCCAAGCCGTCAGGGATGGTGAAAAGGGGTGGGTTTGATAAAATTCGAAATATTCCAAATAAAAAAAAACTATTTCTTAAACTGTCACCATATTCTCAGAGAATGTTAAAAATAAACGTATTAAGAGGTACTAGCCCTCCGTTTCATTTTCCAGGCCGTTAGGGATGGTGAAAAGAGGTGGAATTGCAAAAATTCGAAATAATTTAATTAAAAAAAAAACTATTTCTTGAACTGTCACCATATTCTCAGGGAATGTTAAAAATAAACATATTAAGGGCGCCGTTTTATAGACAAGAAATCGCACTTTTGGTAAGACAGCGATAGCACCTGATAGATAGTAGAAAATCCATCCAGGAAGTGGCGGTCTCTACTAGCGTAATGCCAAACTAGAACAACTTCGTAATACCACATAGCAATCGACGTAAAGATTTCTTTAATCGGTAACTATATATTCTCAGGACATTGGTAAGCCTATTATCGTCCAGAGCCGCATTAGGGAAAATATGTGCAATGAACAAGAATTGTCAGATAATTTTAATATTTGCACAGAAAAATAATATAATGACCTACAGTGTTTTAATAAAATATTGGATGTGGAAACAGAGGAATACTATACTTGATACTATCAAAAATTTAAACATTTATTATAGTGTTTACGAAGATAGTTGAAACCGTATAAAAACTAAAAGTCGGCATCTCTTTATTGTGCCCGGAAAGAGATGCCGACTTTTAGTTTTTATACGGTTTCAACTA
>NW_019416430.1:495017-516143 GCF_000390285.2 Anoplophora glabripennis | reverse complement strand
CAAGGATGGCTATAATGAAGGCGTCTAATAGTCAACGCCCATTTCGCCCTTCCACAAATAGGATCCACTTCTTATTTGTGGAAGGGCGAAACGGGCGGTGACTATGAGACGCCTTCATTATAGCCATCCTTCTCTATCGCATGGATTTCTATGGCTTACTGCATCGCTCTCACGTAACTTCAGATAGACCATCGGTACTTTCCTACCCTGTATGTATATTTTGCCGAACATTTAGCTACATGTCTTCCAATAACTCTGGCAAGCGATTTTGCAAAAAAATTGCCTAGACACCGTCTAAGTGTCTAGGCAATTCAAAAGGCCCTATTAAAGTGTCATTAACTATACCAGCCCACGTGTTCACTGAAAACTGTTGCTGAAAGGCACTGCGACGTATTTCGTGTGGATTTTCGATAGTCCGGTGGTGAGTGTTGTGGACACCATTTGACTGAAATATGCTTTATCTATAACAAGTATTTGCGCTGTAAATTGAGCAGTTATTGCATGTTTCTGAAGCAACCATTCGCAAAAAAATTGACGTAGTAGAAAATCCTCAGGAGTCAGCGCGTGAACACGTTGAATATGAAATAAGTACAACTGAGCTTCTCGTAATCTCCGCCACACAACAGGATGCGAAATATTTACTTGCTGTGTGATATTTCTGGTGCTACGATGCGGACCTTTTTCGATCAGATCTAAAATCATCTCCTCGACATTTAAGATTCTTAGTGGTCGCCCTGGGCCACCGTCGCGACCTCGACGCAGTTGTACTTCACCAGTGTCCAAAGATCTTTGCGCTACATCAACAAATGTTCGCGGTACGGGGACACGTCGTTCAGAATATCTTGCACGGAACATACACAAGCTCTGTAGGCATTTTCGTGCGCTTCGCCATAAATTATGAGCATATCATAATACTCGCGATTGCTAAATAAATACGCCATTTTCAAGAGAAAACTTGGAAATACGGCTGTTAAATGTACCCTCGAAAAACAACACAGCAGTCACTACAATAATGTATTACAAACTGACTTTCGAAACCTAAAAACTCGTAAAAAATATTACAGAATTTTTTGGAAGTATTCACCGCTATAAAATATATGCATTTCAGCAGTTCCAAAACATTTTTAAACACATTTTTAATTAGCTTTTTTCTCTATGATCTTAAACTTCCTATACAAATTTGTGACATCAGTTAACTCAGTTTTGCTCCTTTTTCACCCCTTTTAAATTTTTGACATAAGTTTATTAACACCCTGTATTTGTGGAAAATATCTTTAAATGTACAGGATCATCACATGCAATTGATTTAGATTCTGTAATTTCTTTGTGTTTAAAACCATAAAATAAAAAAAATCTTTTTCGGATAATTTTGCAGGGAATTGCCTCATTTTTTTAATTAAAAAACAATTGGAATCTTTTTCAAGAGCAGTGTTAGGGTCGAAGTGTTTTAGGATACACTGGATCTCCACGGTCAAGCTACTTTTTTTTGTGGAGCTGTGCTTTCAGTTCAATTCAGCTTTCAATTAGCCATGAAAAAATTAGACGTTTTTCTAGCAGCATGATTTCGAAAAACAAACTCAAAGGGCACAGAAATTTTAACTGAAAATAGTCTGTTCAAATTGGCAAAAGAAAATTTTCTTTAAAATTAAATTACTTCTTTTTAACATCAAAAACCTATCACAATCAGCATAATTCAGGCTCCATGAAATTAGTTCACCCACGATTTTCAGATTATAATCTGAAATAAAATAAGCTTATTGGATCAATATAAAAACCTGCCATAAATGTTTAAATTCAAACTATCATCTGCTCCGATTTAAGCTTATAGCACGCCTTTGAAGTTACATACTCAATTTGATCATTGTACGTAAAGGAAAATAATTTGATAAATTAATGATTCTGGTAAATCAAACCAGTTTGCAAGAATGTACTGAAGTCGAGTATATGAACCTCGTAAGTAATTAAATCTTAGCAGTGAGGTACGTACGATAAATAAATTTAATGTGAGGCGTGTGAGAGGCAACCCCAAGATATCCATTAGTACGACAGTTAAAGTAACTTTTATGGGTCACGGAATGTCGTATCATTAAATGTCTTTACGACACTTTCCTTATCTTTTCTTAAAGCGAATAAATTGACCGATGAGATACCCGCTATTTTGTATTTTTTTGTAATCATCAGAACTGGAAATGGTGGCCTGATGGTATTTGGTAATCCTTGTAATCCTAACAACACTGTATTTACAGGATGTAAGAAGCAAGATGGGTAAACTTTCAGGACAGATTCCTCGTCAAAACGAGAAAAAGTATGAGTAACATTATTTCCTAATATAAACCGTATGATCCTTGAAAAGTTGGACATGCAGAACACCTTTTTCTCAATTAAACAAAAGCCAGTATAGCGAAGACTATCTACCCCTACATAAAATTTGATTAGAAACCTTACTACAAGAAGTAGGATAGGGTTTCTGATCTAAATATTTTACACATGACAAATAATGGGATGTAGTAAAAAACATATTTGATTGTGAGAATAACAAAATTTACACCCAATAGAGTTCACTTTTACAAAAAACAAACTGGAAAATAAATGATGTAAATGATTTAACGGTTGCCAAAAATCTTTTATTGTTCTATGGAACTTTAATATCACTATCGTATCTATCTCATAGCAATATATGTAAATACGAGTAATATGCTACTTTAACACACGACTTTTTAGTGTGAAACACACTATTCGCGAATTTGTGTAAACTTTAGTGCAAATTGAACTAGTTTTCATCTATTCTCTGCTGCTAAAAATGGACATCTAACATGTCATGATTTTTTGGGTTTTTTTTCTGGGGAAAAAGTCTAAGAGGTAGGTAATAAGAATAGTTTGTCCAAATCTGTAAAAAAATCAGCAATAAAAAATAACTTTTTTGTTTATTTAGTTAGAAAAGTCATATCAGAAAGCAACATGATGGTTACAATTTTTATTTAAATGAATATTCTTGGTTTATGTTCATTTTCCTAAATATGCATATCAGACAATTAACTTAAATAATATATTATTGTTGACAATGAATTATTTTTTTATTTGCTTCAACATTTTTTCTACTAGTACAAATTTACGTTCATGTCAGTAATATCAAAAGTCAAGCAACGCTGATCGCGGTTAGTACCAGGATCGGTGACCATCCGGGAATGGCTCGCGATGCTCGTCTAGTGGCCTGTATATCGGTGTATCCACAGAAGCTATACAGATTTAGGCGAGGTTTGTATAGGAAGACATACCATCCCTCGGAAAGGAAGTAAAACCATTGGTTCCTTGTCTGAAAAATGTTAGGGAAGTAAAAAATCCCTACCTCACGACAAAGTGGGGGTTCGACAAAATTTCTAGGTTGGAGGTTGTTCGTCTCCTGGTGTCCGTTGTTGTTTAGTTATAGTAACCGACGTACAATAACCAAAAAGCTAAAAAGCTAAATTTAATTTAGGTAAGATACAACTAGGTACTTATCTCACTGTGGTATAGAAAAAGTCTTAAACAAGTTATTTATTCTTCAGTAAAACTAGTTTTGTGGATTGTGAAACCAATTTCCAACCAACATTTCCTCGTTTTATGTTTTAAAAATATAACTAGTAATGTCAAATTACAAATAAAAAAGTAGAAGTTACGACGTACTTGCAGCTTTTAGTTGCGCAAAGTTGGTATAATTATTATTGTCTTGTCTCTTGCGGCCACTTGAGACATATTAAAATTAAACCGTTGTTTATTATCGGACGATCTTTCTGATTAAATAGCAGATCTCCTCTTCATTAATCTATTGGTAATCTACACTGCTAATAGTGAACACATTTTTAAGACAAAAATATGTCCATTATATTGGTTTTATTTACATACAAGTCGATAGGGAAGTAACTGAATTTAACAGTCGATTCTTGGCATCATTTTGATAAAAAATTGATTACAGCAAAACTCATCAGTTTTAGAGAAAAATAATCGTCAATATTTTCATTACCATTACCGTAAAATTATCGTGTTATTTGTTAAAATTTTAACCAATTCGCATTCCAGGAGTATATTTTTATTTTTTTAAATTGTGAACTAATTGTGTGCCATTGTAAAAAAACTAATTTGTTCAAAATAAAGTTATAGCATGAAATAACAAACGACAATGTAATAAATATTCTATAATATTCTATAATATTCTATAATATTTTCTAAAATATAAATTTCTTCTACAAAGTTCAGGTACAGTAAAGAACTTTTAATTTTAGCCAACAAGTGTCATTGTGTGAATGTTATAATCGATTTCCGAAATTTGTTCACAACGTGATTATCACGAATTATTTACAGAGAAACGCACCAAATTGAGAAGCGGATAAAGAAGACATTGATTGTCATTTATTGGCAACTTTGATTAGAAAATATTCCCGCTCCTACCGTACATACATGATTCAATAGAATATTTATTCAGTGTTTATATACATAAGTTGTAATATAACAATAATCAATAATTTTTTGCTATAATTTTTTTGTAGAAAAGTTGCTTTATTATAAGCAGAAATTTTGAGGGCACTCAATGTTTGGCAAGATTAGCAATAAATTACAATAGTATCGAAACTTTTGGCCATGAAATAAATGTATTTTAACGTAGAATATCGGGCGAAATTGTGCGAAAGAGAAAATTAGACGTAAAGTGTTCTCGAAAGTTATATTCAATTTTATAAAAACTCCAACTTTTTCCGATTGTTTTGGTGCCTTTTAACTTCGGTCCTATAAGAAAAAATATTAATTTCACAGTTCTCTACGTCTCTTCCTCCGTCATAAATTGTTTCCAAGTCCTGTAAATTCCATATATTCGGAGGGAATTGGAAAGAAGGGTGTTATCTAAATGGAGCAGACGAGTTATTGGAATAACTAAAAAAACACGAAGACAGGATAAAAGAGAATTCATTCATGTATTCTGTTTTTCTTTTTTTATTATCTCAGGCATTTTAATTCAGAAAGGTATTGTTTATTTAAGTATCTCAATTCGTGAAAATTTATTAGTCCACTAGAGGAAAAATAAAAGTCACGTCAAGAACGCAAACGAAATTATACTTTATTCGGTCTTACCCGCCACGTTAACTTCATATTATGGGAGTGAGCCTCGAGAAAATTCCCCGTTCTCATATAACAAGTGAAAGTTTGAAACACTTATCAAGTCAACTTTCAGCTTTATACTGGGGAATTTCTTTAGAATTTGCGAATCTTGCGAGGCACATCTTTTTATTTTAAGCAAGGGACTGTCAGATACATAATAAGCAGTAATTGTTTTTATTTATTTAAGTAACCGATTTTTTTGTCAAAGCAAAAAGAAAGAAAAAACTGAAGTGAACCCATTGCCCCAAAATGACATTAGTCGGAGTGACATCTGGTGAACTTATTTTTGCCTAACGAATAAATCGCAATATAAGAAAGTGGCATAACAAAAACACAGTTATAGTTATAAAACTCCATTAGTTTAATAAAAAACTTAAAAGTCCTAAATAACTTAAATGGTCTTTGTTATAGTATTTCCGAAGTCAGTTGGATATGTAAAAAAACGTCTGGTAATAAAATTTAATTTTCATGGGCGTCCCTAAAAAAAATTCAGCTAAAGGTAATATAATGTGTAGAAAATTTTCCCTTTCGCAATTGTAATATAAATGATTGATAGAAGGTGCCTATAATAAATTAAATTTACCTGAATCACACCAAATTCCGCATTACTGCACTGCACTGCTGGGCAATTTATCAACCACTTGTCGTCTGCTATGATTTATTGCTCAGTAGCCCAATGCAACTGTAATCGTTTTCCTTTGCCCGCGCTCGCATTCTTCAACTGAGCGTATACATTTCTATCGCCTCCACGTTTAGTTCGACCAGACCTGTATATGGGTATGGCTAAATAAATATGGGAANTGCCCAGTAGCCCAATGCAACTGTAATCGTTTTCCTTTGCCCGCGCTCGCATTCTTCAACTGAGCGTATACATTTCTATCGCCTCCACGTTTAGTTCGACCAGACCTGTATATGGGTATGGCTAAATAAATATGGGAACAAGTTTTTCAAATATTTCAATGCCGAGTTGCTGCGTCAGCGACCGAACCTGGTACATACTATCAATCTGTTGGTTCTTCAACTGATATCGGAAAAACTATACCTAAAAATTGAAGACAATATACCAAAAAATGCGTTTAATATTTTAAACTCTAAAGAGCGTTAAGACATATCTATTTTGTAGTATGAACAAAGGCATTTAAAAAAATGTATATATTTTTTACAATTACGGACATAAAAATCTAATAAAATATATTTTTCATTATACAGGGTGGGCTTTTGAAAACGAAACTGAATAACTCTGGGAAATTATTTTTTCGAAAAACGCCGATTTTTGATCGATCTTTTCACATAAGTAAATATCTTATTACAGATTTTACCCCCCTAGGGAGGGGAGGGGAGGATTAAATGACCCATCACTTGAAAAGTATTCTAATTCTCTACACAACCTTGTTTCAGTTTTTGAATTTGATCGATTAGTTTCGAAGAGACAAGTTTTTAATAAAAAAAACTACTTTTTACAAATTTATTTGCAAATTACTACATGTTAGTCAGTTAAGTATTGCATTTGATTACCTCTAGCCTCTATACAGTAATATAAGTTCTGTAAAAAGCGTTCACGCACATTTTGTAACATTACTGAAGTAACTTCGCGGCATTCGTTGACAATGCGTTGGCGAAGATCTTAAAGGGAAGTGGGTGAGTGAAGTAAATTTTGGACTTTAAATCCGGCGATCGTGCAGGCAGGGCGTAGTGTGGGGGAGCTTCATCCTGTTGCAATATCGACTGGTCTTCGAGATTATCCTCGATAATGTTTGTCAAAGCTGGATCGATGTTGTTCTCGATCAAATTCAGGTGTATCACCCCGGTGACATTCCCTGGTAAGAAAAATAGACCAACAATACGAGCACCAAAAAATTCCAGCCCATACATTTAATTTTTCAGGATGTCGTGTATGACTCTCAAAAAATATCTTTGGGTTAGAGTCGGACCAATAACGACAATTATAACTGTTTCATTTTTCGGAAAAATATTTTTTCTGGGAGTTATTTGCTCTGTTTCGTCCCACCCTGTATATAAAGAACATTAAAACTAATTATTTATTGGGATTTATGAGAAAATAATATCGCAAAACAATAAACAAAATTATCATTTTGTACCTTGTTTAACAATTTTTAAAATCAACTTATTTTAAAATTATAACTAAAAAATTATTATCAATTTTCTGGTCAACAACAAGTGTATAACATTATAATCCAGTTGGTAGAGATTCGGTCTGTGTCAAACCTTGATAACCCGGAAATAACTACACAGGCCTACTTTAAATGATGAATACATTAACATGCTAATTTGCTGACAAAGTATTTTATCAGGAAAAAAGTTATTAACAATTTAATCTTAACAAATTTTTTTTTAGTAGTTTTCTAGCGGGATGACTTTGTACGAAAAAATGCCTAGGACATGGTTTTGTTCGTACTAAAAATATCTACAAAATGGCGGTGGTCTGATTACGAAATTTGCAATAACAAAGCCGTGAGATTGAAAAAACGGTATAAAACGTCAATTTTTTAAAGTTGCTGTAAAAATGTCAATTATAAACAAAAAGTGATAAAACTTTCGAAAACTATAGATCAATATATGTACAATAATGACGATAAAGCCGAAAATCAGGAGAGCAAAACTTTTTGTTCTATAAGGTGTTATACATTCATCGGCATCTGAAACTCGAAACTTTGCCAAATTTATTCGAAGCTTTGCTGAGACTTGAAATTTGGTACACATATAGTGTAAATACGCAGAAACCAAAAGCAATTTGCAAAATTCAAGTATCTTCATTTTTGCAGTTTTGGTAAGGTTTTATACGTCACCCTAGTTTTAAACGTCACCATTTTTTTAATTTTTGGAAAAATAGATATGTATACAAATGAATAAAATGATTAGAATGCTCAATATTGAGTGAAAATGTACTCAACCATTTCACTCAATGAATTCACTGCGTACCTTTATTGCTTTCACTCACATCGACTTTTTTACAGTGTACTCTTGAAATTTATTTAAATTATCTTTAAATGAATTTCAGTTAAGCATGTTCTTAAATTTAGCCCATTTGGTTTTTTAATTGTGTTAATTTATACGTAACCAATTTAGAACTTTCCATTGTAGCGCCTTGTGTTTACTTCTATAAAATACGAGATAAGAAGTAAGGAACACCTTTTGATAAACTACCAGAATTAATTAATTTGGAATCCAATCTTGGCTGTTTCTGTTCGCGGCTTGTGAATTTGTTGAGGAAAATTTCCTTAAAAGTTCTTTAAACCGCAAAATCTCAACTTTCTAAACTTTGAAAGCAAAGTTTGATCCTATGAAGTAGGAGAAAGTGTTTTGTGTAGAAAGAGTGGTGCTCTTTGAAATTTACAAAATTAAAATATACGTTTTTGTCAGTTCTATAATAAACAATAATAATACAATAATAAGCTTTAATTCTTGACTAATAATAATCATAAAATTGATTATTAATTAACATTTTTGACACATCGAAACATCAAATATATAGACAGTTGTACACTGTATGTTTCCCGTCTGATCTCATTATCCTGTGCGGATACCTTTCTCTGTATGTAACTGATTTCTGTGTGAAGACAGCAGTTCTTCAATTTTTTTTTAAGATTGTGCCGTATCTTATATTACGCTGATTTTTGTTCCATTCCACTATTTAGTACTAATATTTTTAAACATTTCTAGCACCGATTACGAGTAATGAATGCCGTAGTGCCTATAACAGACTTAAATTGTGGTCCGCCACTGCTTTCACTTCCTTCAGTCATTTCCATACCATCTCAGGCCTTTGGATTTTTCCAACTAATGCTCCGATCAGCATGGAATTAGATGGACAATATCTAATAAACAACTATGAACGTTACAACCAGCCATATACCGGTTCCGAATTTATTGGTGCTCCGCCACTCATTTGACATGAAATGTTGTATCACGCTTTCACATACCTTCCGCTGAATTTAGCTGATAACCCTCCAAATTTCTGCTTTTAATTCAGCAATGGTAGTCATTTGGGTAGAATAAACTTTGGACCTTACGAATCTCCACAGGAAAAAGTCGTATGGTGTAAGATGGCATGATCTTTGTAGCCAAATCACTTCACTGATACGTGAGCTGCAGATCTTTTCTTAAAATCCGCTGCATTGTGCTTGTTGAAATGTTTAATTGCAGTGACTGACCGCGTACTAAGTTTACGGGAATTTCTGCCACACTGTCATTCACTGTATAGCAATATTTTCGGCTGAAAGGTCAATACGAGGCGGTCGGTTTTTTTATTGTCTGTCACCGAACGTGTTTGTTCAAATTTGGAAAATTTTCACAGTTGTTTCATTCGTTGCGTTCCTTATACCAAAAATTCCACGTAATTTGCGCGAAATCTCAGCTACACACTCTACGTAATGGTAATGAATTTTCACAATCTTCACTTGCTCAACAATTGTATAGCGCTCCATCTTGTCTAATCGCAACCTGTTTACTACAATATGTGATCCTGCCCAATGCTACCAACTCGTCGCAATGAACATGGTGCAAAATTTTACCAAAGCAAGTTTCCGTTTCTGACTTAGGCGGAGCTTCGCGAGATTGAGAACGAACGTAGGCGCAACGATTTGCGATAGCGGCTTCTGAAATGATTCCCTTGCCATGTCCAGTGAGCATTTGTGGGCGGTTCATACATGACCACAGCAAAGATTCCGCTAAAATTTTAGAATCGTATGATCTACTTTTATACCTGTTGTAATAATCTCCATTAGATGTTTGATTTCAACAATTGTACATAGCAAAAATCCTTCATTATATTCGAATCTGAAAGGCTATTATTTTCAATTATTTTTTAAAGCTTTTGCTAACAAATGGCAATGACAAATGCATAGTGGAATTTGTTGTTAATTTGGGACTATAAACAAGGCACTGCACATTACACTTTCATGAGTAAAATGGCCTATTATTTATCGGGCGACTAGCAATTAGAATATATTATAGTTGTCTATGAATGAGTTATAATCTAATATCCCAAATTCTGTATTATTGTTATTGTTTGTCGGTGAATGCGGCTCATACAGTTAATTATTCTCTGCCTCATTTACTGTCCGCAAAGGTCTGGTTTCGGCCAATTAATAGAAAATGTAATCAATTTATCCATGAATTGCAATTTAAATATCGTATATGCCGCTATTCCGTACCAGTATGTATGATTTCACAAAATTAGATGCAAAAAAATATTTAGGTATTGTTTAGGGAAGTAGATATGCATACCAGGGAGAGTGTCGAACTAATTTCTTCGCAAAATGTAAGGTTTGTTCACAGACTCAACACTGTTAATAGTGTGTTGTAATTTATTCCGTCTTCGTTAGCTGAGGCAAACCAGTTTCCTCCATATCATTGTCACACACCAACATGTTGATTTTAATTTTTTTAAGAGATTTTTTTATAAAAGACTATCGAAATTGTTCAATTTTGCGTACAGTTGGTCTGCCAGGGCTACCAAATTTCTGTGATATAACAGGTAGTGAATAATTTGAATATTTATTGTACTTATTGTTGTCAGTTCATTGTGTTCCTTTTATATAAAGTTACTTTCAGTGAATATGATGTTTTTATGATATTAATCCTCGTTATAACAATTTATTTGCTCTTCAAATATCCTTTCCAAATTTGTAAGCACCCTGCATAACATTTAATTAAAACAAAAACAATTTCTTGTTCAACTTATGTTTCTTGGGTTTTCAAATACAATCTATTTTATTAATTTACTGTAATATAAATTTAGTCAATAAGAGGAATTCATATGAAACGATTAGTTCAGATTAAAATTTCTTTTCAATTAAATTCAACAATTTAATTCCACTCGATTGATGCTTTTCATATTATTAATTTAGTCATAAAACGTTTTCTATGAGAAGAAGAACGAAGAAGACGGGCTAAATTGTTGCAAAGTGTAATTTAAAATAAAAGTAGATATGTACAATAAAAACCAATTGAAACTGAATTAACGGCAAAACTAAAAAAAAAAATAGAACATATGGACGGTAAATGTGTATTGCTTTAAATTAAACTTAGTAATATATTAATAGAATGTGCAACCACAACATTCATATTACAGCCACACCGCTGGCTATTTGTTATCCTTTAACTAGGGCTTGTAGCAATCGATAGTTATTAGTTTGATAATAGTTATTTATGTATAAAACAAGTGCATGTAGCTTAATTCTATTTTATGAGTACAAAGCAAATTCATGTTGAGGTAGAAAATGTATGAGAAACTAGCAATAAAGTTTAAAAGAAGATAATAATGAGCAATGGCATTCAAAGGACGACGTTGTACTGCTTTTTTATGAAATAAATTGAATGTCAGCCCATAAGCAAATACACATATACACAAATAGTCACAACAAAAGTTAAGTGAAATGTATTAAATCTTTCCAGAAATATTTAGAAATAATTAAAATAAAAAATACGTACTTGAACTCTTATTTTACGATTATACTTACCTACCTTATTTTGCATTAAAACTTATTGATCAAATTTTGTAGGAACAAAACACTTTGTTTTTGTGAAATGAAAGTGCTTTTCGATAGGATTTTTACGTGTATTAGTTTAAGTTTAAAAATGCTGAAGGTACACATTTTTATAAAATCTTCTTTTCAAGATTTGCTGTTATTAATAGTTATGTAGTTAGCATAACCAAAATCGCTGCAATTGCTATTACGTAGGTATCCTAATAAATACTATATAATTTTTATATTACTTACAAAAATAATAATGTTTAAGGCAAACATTAACTATACAAGAATTGAATGAAAATTCAATGTCATCGAAATCAATAATGTATCAGTTTCTGCTCATATAGAATTAAGTAAAATTTTCATTTTGTTAATGTGAGCACAAATTTTACTCAACTCTGAAAATATTCAAATTTAACTGTTATTTTGTTAATTTTTATTCATACTTGAAATGAATTAAACATTATATAAAGGGTGTATTTATGCAGGAAGTAATTTTGATGGAAAACACAGGTTTTTAATAATTAAACATTTTTATTGATTCAT
The DNA here is from genome assembly GCF_000390285.2 of Anoplophora glabripennis. Taxonomy (NCBI): domain Eukaryota; kingdom Metazoa; phylum Arthropoda; class Insecta; order Coleoptera; family Cerambycidae; genus Anoplophora; species Anoplophora glabripennis. The sequence goes on along the minus strand of NW_019416430.1, from coordinate 503,976 downwards.
AAAGTATAGAGTATAGGGTAATGTATGGAATAGCACATCGGGTAAATGGCCTCCACGGTTTTGCTAGCACATACGCATTCTTATTGCCGAAATTCTCCATGATCGTTTTGCATAAATACGACAGTGGTCGTGGGCTTATTGGCATAAAACTTAGACTTCAAAGAACCCTAAAGACAAAAGTTCAAGGGTGTTAAATAGCATTATTAGAGCGGCCAATTTATGTTACGCAATTTAGATACAAAAAACTGGATTATATTGTCACGATAGCGAGCACCATTAACTGTCATTGCCTGACAAGCAGCATTTTTGATCCGCACCAAACAGTGACAAGTTGTGGAGGCGTTTGTTTCTCGACAGTCAATCGTGGATTTTTTGAGCATCAAATGCGACAACTTTCATCGCATCGCTGAAGATGATTTTGTGCGAAAGGTCAGCATCCACTTGTTGTTCCATAATCCATTTAGCGAACTCTTTTCGCTCTGCGTGGTCAGTAGGCTTCAGTCAATTGAACTTTATGTACGAATATGCAAATCTTTCTGTAGAATACGCCGTACAGAGCTTCTCGAAGTATCCAATTCTTGACCATGGTGCCGAATGGATGTCTTTCTGTCGCTGCTATTTTGACGAGTTGTTTTTTTTTATTAAGGGTGATCTTAGAACAATAAAAAATACAAGAAATTACTTTGAATTAACATTACATTACACTATTTAACAATTTCAATATGACAGGTATACATTTGCAATAATAATATATAGACATATCATTTTAAACTTTTAAATAATTATTAGATATTGCTGGCACAATTGAATGCTGGTTGGGGTATGTAGTCCATGGAGTAGTCTTGTATTTGAATTAATTTAATGCTTTTAAAACAAAGTAAAAATTCCTGAGCCAATTAGTTAATTGCTTGCTTATTACATAACAAATGTAATCAAATTATTTCAACAGAATTTTACACATTCATTCAACTATTTAATAGTGTTTTTGCAAAGTTATATCTTAACAAAATTTCTTGAAATCGGTTCTTAAATGAAATCAAGGAATCAATAACCAGAAATAAACTCTAATTCAGACAACATTTCATTGAACAAAACCAGTGGATTATAATAAAGACGAAAAAACCTTTAATTTTTGTTTAAATAGAAACCGATTGGACGAATAGGTTATGGTATTTTTACATTACTTATTTTTACATTATTTTCCATAGCAGATGACCTACGTACTGATGTAATATAAATTGCGTGAAGACAATAAACGATGTCGGAGTATTTGCAAAAAACTGCTAAATTTTCTATTATTGCCATAAATGAGTAAAATTGCCAAATTGCTCAATACTAAGTGAAAATATATTTTCAATTTCATTCACTTATTATTATACTTACAGTGTATGACAAGAATAAATACCAAGACCAGATCAGGGCACAAAGACATTTGTGGAAACGAGAAAGCGAATGAACTTGCTAGGAAGGGATACGAGACAGAGTTCATTGGACTGGAGCCCTTCTGTGGCACATCTTTCAGTGTGGTCAGGTGGGCTCTGGGCAAATGGACCGAGACAGAACACAGGAAATACTGGACTTCAAGGCCAGGACATAGCCATTCTAAGGACCTCGTGGAGTATCCTTCGAAGGAAAGAGCAAACGATTTACTGAGTAAATGATTGAATAAAATCCGGCTCAGGAGAGTGACAGGACTCATAACGGAACGTTAGGAAACATCTACATAAGCTAAAGCTTGTAGACAGTCCGGTCTGCCGAGGATGTGAATCGGCAGATGAAACTTATCTGCATGTCCTGGGCGAGTGCCTGGGATTTGCACGTAGTAGAATGGCGCTCCTGGGGATACCTTATTTGGAACCCAAGGAACTGAGAGAAGTGTCAGCTTTTGGACTTTGTTAAAAGGACGCACAATAGGCCTAATTAGGCCGCGGTGCTATATTATTAGGACAAACCACTAAAAAGATGAAAAAGACCAGAAAACCAACACATATGTGGTGCAAGCATGGGATAAGTGACATATAACTTATTCTGTTTTTGCACCAATCTATAGCAGTGATTTTATCTTGTACTTCGGTTTATATTAATTCCACAAATTCCATTGTTGCTCCTGACGAAAAAGTACATATTTAAAACTGTATCTGCAGAAATTTCAGTCTTTAAAAATCAAAGAAATAGTCGGAAAACTTGTTACTGCACTAATGTTGGATATCGATTCTCCAACCTGTGCTCGTGTTCATCGTGAACGCACTGAAATTATAACTTGAAATTTTATTTGACGGCAGGTAGGAAAAGTTTCGAGTAACGAATATGAAAATCCTTGAAAAGCCATTCATAACATTACATCGGCTTATTTACATTTACAAGTTTGAACCTTAGAAGTTTTAACTTTTCCTCTAAATGGATGTAGAGGGAAAGGCTGAATGTGGCTCCCTGTACAGAAATAGAGTTTTAAGTCAGATTGTGTTTCATTCCCTTGAAAAGTAGGTATTCTGTTATTAACGGTAAACTATGTATATTGTGCATAAAAAGGTAGAATTTATCCCAGTAAGGTGTTAATTGTTACGAGGGGACTATTACGTAATAGGAATTAAATGACTACGTCGTTAAGAGAGTCCCTTTCCAGATGTTCTATTAACTATATGACAATTTATTATTACTAGTAACAGTAATATACTTCTGTTAGACTTAGATGTAATTATAATAGCCACTAAATGTAACTCATGCACGAGAAGCTTTATATTGTTTGACTCAAATACAGGATTACTTATACAGGGTGCGGCGTGTATTATCTATAAAAATTAAACTACAGCTTCCTGATGATATTTGTAATAGAAAAGTCTTATAAGAAAGAACTTTTTCTTTTTGTAAATTAAAGTTCATTTATTCAACGAAAATAAATACTGACTCTATGTTATTGACTGAAAACTTTGGAAATGTTTTTATGCGACTCGAGATGCAACCTTATAATTTAAATCAGTATAATCTAATCTACTAATACTAAAAGAAGGTTAGGTTACATTGTCAAAAAATGTGTGCAGTCAACTGATTATTCACTTAATTATTATTAAATATTAAGCATCGTTCATCGACACATCAGTGTTAAAAAGTGAAAGATGCCAGACAAAAGTTTTTATTTTGTAATTCCATGATAGTGACAGTGTAATTTTTATAAAGAAGTAAAAAATAAGAATAGCATACCGATTACATTAAAAACGAGTCTTATTTCTTATTTTGCTTAATTTTTTAGTTTTGTGCACAAAATAGTTTTACAAAGAACCGAGAAAGCAATGCATTTACTATTTCTGAACGTGTCGATATGGTGGTAGTGTATGGTGCAGCAGGACAAAATGCGCTCGCGGCGACTAGATTGTACCGGGAACGATGGCCACAACATTACACCCCATGTGCAAATACAATCCTACAGTGCGTTCAGCGGCTGCGAGATACGGGAAGTGTTATTCCTTGATGAGAAGGACGTGGTCAGCAAGTGAAACTTAATGTTGAAGATGCAGTGTTGAAAAATCTTGACGAAGACCCCACAATTAGTACTCGACGACTCGCACCTTGCAATTCATTGTCGTTTGAGCGTGTGTGGGTGAGTTTGACGCTTTGCTTGGTCGAGTGTATGGCACGAGTTTTTATGTCATTCAGTAACATTAATGTATTGTGAGCATAGAACGGGACAAGGCTTGATCACAGATTTAGCCTATCTCTACTACTACAACGCGTATTGCTGCTTATTAGCATAATATAGATTACTACTGTTTTTTTTATTTGATTGTCGCCACAAAGATTCCAATGTCTATTTATGAAACACAAAATAATGAACGTATTGAAGCAAACTTGATTATCAAGTAGAAAAAGGTTAAACACTCCATAATCAGCTATTTTTGTCAAATATATTTTTTTAAATTTTGACGTTCCGTAACAGAAAAACGAGACAAGTGTTTAACTGCATAAGAAAATGTTCTTAAATCTGGATGAGTAAACTGACATAGGTATTCAAATTCAAACAGCTTTTGCCAAATTTTCAATCTTTGACTGCAGTGGGTTTAATATTTTAGTATAAGTATTTTAAACGAAAATTTACAACACTTAAATACATTACTTAAAAGTAGAAATAAATAAATTATGTCATTTATTTATTTATTTTATTATAAATTTGATCGTTTATTTCACTGATTTGTTTCTTTCACTCTCACTTATGACGTATTATTACTTAAAAAATTGTTTAATATTGCTTATCGTTATTTTGTTTAAGTTTGCTTATTTTGCTTGTTCTGTTTGTTTCGTTTGTTTTGCTCGTTTGTTGGTTTTGTGTTGTTTGTTTTTTATGTTGTGTTCATTTTGTTTGTTTTGTGTTTGTTTGTTTAATTTACTTGATATGTGTTTTGTGCGTTTTGTTCGTGTTATGCGTTTTGTTTGTTTTGCTGGTTTTGTTGGTTTTATTCGTTCTATTCGTTTTGTTCGTTATTTGTTAGTTTTGTTTGTGTTCGTTGCTTTGTGTTACTTATTCTTTGTCTTGTTGTTCTTGTCTATATCGTTCATTTTATTTGTGCATTAAAAGGTAATTTAACTGATTTTGAAACACATTTTCGATGGTTCTATTTGTTACTGCAATTTTTCAACAAGATTCGTACCTGAATCTGTTTATATGTACCGTTCTAAGTATAGTGTAAGAAAACGTGTGCCATCTTTTAATTATATGTATATCAAAATATATTTCTTACATTACGTTCATTGATATTGATGCTAAATTTACGAATTAGATAAAATGAATGAATTATTATTATTGTTCTATTGAGAAATTTAATTTTGGAGTATTTTATGTAACCTTCAAATGAACATTACGGTTACTTTTGTAATAGGTACATGTTAAAGAAATGTGAAGTATCTTCTACTGTTTATAGAATGATTTTTTCTGCCTTGTACACCGTTCCTATATTTAAGACATAGGCCATTCACAGCAAGATCAGCGTCATCAGATCTGAGAAAATATGCATAAAAAAGAAACAATTCGTTGTTTAAACGTTTATAATAGGGAAATAAAAGTAATAAATGTAATAAACAATAAACAATAACGGGCTAAATGATTTAAAGTGTAATAGTACGTTAGAAATTCAGTGTATATAAAAAAAATATTGAATTAAAAATTACATTTCAGTTTAAGCTTGACATCTTTCGTTTCACAAAGAGGAGCAAATATATCCGCAATTCTCAGACCTCGACAACGTTATTGATTTAACTAATCGTTAGATTAAATCGTTTATCTATCGTTACAGCTGCAAACTATAAATTTAATTATGTGGAGAACCGTGTACAAATACAAGCTAGTTAATTTCCCAGATTACACAGCGTATACCGAGCAAATATTCTATAATAAACTTCATTTGTACTTGTCCAGTTGCGGATTACCTACTTTACCTCAGACTGAAGACAAACAGTGGGCTCGTTTGTTTCCAGGATAACTCTGAATAAATTTCAAATCAAAGCGGCAAGACAAATATGGTAAAATAGCAGAGACACTCGAATAAATTATAGAGACACCTTTTTAAATGTGTGAAATATCGTCGGGGTTCAGAAATAAATTGATAAGTCCCAACGTGTGCGTATTTCACACGTAAGTAAAATCTCGTTCCAAATCTAAAATGCACGGGTTACTCAATGGACATATTCGCTTTTGAAAGAGTGAATCTTAATTAAATTAAATCGCGCTTATTATTTCCTTAGTTCGATATACAGGGATGGCCAAAAGTACGGAATAAAATTCATATCTTTTGAATGAGTTAATTTTCTTTAAAACGCCGAAACACGTTAACTGATTTTCATTTTTTCCCATCTTTCGGTTATATAATAATTAATTTTTCCTCAACCCCCTAACCCCCAGCTACCCCTACTTTTTTTTGAGATGGAAACATAAGGCATGAGGGGGCTTGTTGAAAAGCTTATAGAAAACCGAATCCAGCCATACCAAATAAACAAGTTTTATTTTAAAATTAAAAAAAAATGAGGTTATGTAAGACAGAGAAAGGTATACTTTCACCAAGTTTCGTCAAAATTAAATTATTTTTGCGGAAATAAGAAATAAAAAACGAAAAATCAGAAAAAAAACTGTTTGCATTTTCTCGGAAATTTTGAGGTTATGTTACAAAGTGACCTCTATAAAAGTTATAGATTTTTGCATGATTTACAAGTTTTGTATTAGATACTTTTTTGTTTGACGTCAACTTTCGCCAGAAATCCCAATAATACAAATTTCATAACTTTTCAACCCCCCAAATCGCCCCTGCTAAAGCATTTATTTTTTTTTCGTTTATCATAAGCCCCTTTACCATTTCCACTTATAAAAGTCCAGGTAACAATTTTATTTTTTTCCCCTCTAAATTAGTTATTTCGTGAATGTTGGGAGTCTTTCGGTCCATTATGGATGAGTGAGGCAAAAATTGCTTTTTAAGACAAGCCAACTAATAGATATTAGAATTAAGTAGCTTTCAAATAACATTGACCCTGATGCAATAAGATTTAGAGTCCTAATAAAGCGACCAAAAAACCTGGAGTATTCCCACTAAACCCTATTTAGAAGTTACTCTGTTTAACCTCAAAATGACATTGATCTTGATCCGGTGGATTTTTCTCGGTTTGACCTTAAAATGACCTTTAACCTGACCTGACAAGGTAAAACGGATCCCTGAATCGGACTCAGCGACCTCGAAAACATACGGAAATAGTGGTCTAGACCGATGCACAATTTTTTTGTGGGTCTGTGTAATGTATCGCATACGTATTTAGGTTATAGTAAGTAATTGTCTCATATTTCAATACATTTTCAAGATACATTTAATTTTTTGAAAATATAATCTGAAATTTATACACAGGGTGGTCACAGGAAAATTACTACCCTTATTTTCTGTCTTATTTTTCGAGATACGAGATCAGTTCAGAAAATAACCGAACTTTCTGAAATACGTGCTAATGAAGATATTTGGTTATATACGGCTGACAGCATTGCGTTGCGCATAGCCTCTATGACCACATGTTCTTGAATTGTTGATATCCCATTTCTCATTTCGTGATACTGATTTTTTTAATTATAAGTGACGATTTGCGATAGTAGATATTAGTTTAAAGTTTGCACGATTTAAAAGTGGTCGTCAGTCAATTGAAGATGATCTTTGACTACAACGGGTGACTCCCACATTCAGAAAGTCAAAGATCTGGTGCGCACAAATCATCGATTGACTGTCAGAGAAATTGCAAAAGACGTTAGCATCTCAATTGAGACAAATATAGACAAATATTTAAAAAAAAATCAGGAAACATAGCAGGATATTAAATAATATGCCTTCTTGTCTTGTGTATTTATTAATCAGTCATCTTTTCTATTGAAGCACGAGGTTACAAGTTAACTGACCCATCCGTCTCTATAAATGTTTTAGTTTTTATGATTATTAAATACTAAACGTTGAAATAAAAACAATATTTTTATTGAGAAATAATGAATAATAGAGGAATATCATTATGTATTGAAACAATACAAGTAAGTTCACAAAATATGGAAATACCATAATACAGTTTTCCATTTATGTAGAGCGAAATAATTGTCGTTTCGCCCAAACATCCACCAGATTTTTCAGTATGCATTGCTATTCAGCCTGAAGCTCGTAAAACTTCAACGTTTTTAAAACGAGTTAACCGACCGATCAATTTGAATTTGAATCGTTTTATATGGCCGCTCTAATTGTTTACACCTCTGAATAATAAATTCGCTATAACCTGAAGTTCTACTTAAATAGGACGAAAAAAAACTTTGTCATTTGCAGATATTTGAGCATTTAATTAAATTAATTTTCATTAAAAAAACTTGTGTCTTTTATTGTGAAAATTATTAGTGAACAAATGTTTAAGTAAAGTAATTTATTTTTCTAGATTCTTATTTTAACTATTATTATTCAATGACGAATTAATAGATATGGCATGAAAAAAAAAAGATGATAAAAACTGCTTGTTAACCACATACATCTATACATATACTAAGCACTGCATATCTTTTACATTAATGACCTTGTTCCCAAAAAGAGGGGATAAAAAGTGTATATGTTGCACTTTGTCAATTTTGCTCAAGCCCGAAAATTTACCGGATTATTTCAAATGAAATTTAATACTGATTTACTATTAACAGAGCAAAATTATCAATTATTATTTTGTATAACTAATTGTACAACTTGTTAATTGTAATTTATGAGAATATTAGACAGTGAATGTAAAATAAAATGGGTACAATAAAACTAAATCGAGGAGAGTAAAAGTGGTTTATTTATATAAAATAGCAAACATTTTTTGAAATTTAAAATCAATACACAAAAATTCATATAAAAATACACATTATGTACAAATATACATAAAAATGATAACGAGTTATCTACCTTAACTAACACATATATAAATAATAATAAAAATAAGTCATATCAATCATATTAACCTAAGTGTTTCGTGATTCACGGTACCAGATTCAATTTGATTTTCTAATATATGCTAAATATCAAGTCTTATTTTATTAAATATACAATGCAAACCTAGTCAAGATCTTAGAACACATTGAAGCAGTGCCGGTTTTAGATATAAATTGTCCCTAGGTATTATTTTTCAAATAAAATAGCTGATCCAGTTTGTGATCCAAACACAAGTAGGTACATTAAGTGTCGTTTCTTTATTTGAACATGATCACTTAAAAACCATGTTTGACCTTTCGCCGTATGTAGAAGATGTGGTATCATATATAGCGGGCTTTGTAACTTCACAGGTTATAAAAATAATTTCTTGTGACATTTACAAAAAATATATAAAGGGAAACTACTCGTCTCCTTTTAATATATAACAGTAAGAGTTCACCATGAAACACGAAGTCTCATGCATTAGCAAAATGTGGAATTTCTAGCTACTGATTGGACACGTAAAAATT
>NW_019416430.1:457591-493411 GCF_000390285.2 Anoplophora glabripennis | reverse complement strand
AACCATGGGGTAAACCAAATAAATTACTGGCTAAGTGTCTTTTTGGTAGTAGAAAATGTCAGGTTAATTTCAATATTGTAACTTGTTTAGTGCTTGTGAAAAAAATTGTTAAACAAATTTTATGTACCCCCTTTAAGGGGCTGTATCTTAACAAGGGATGCTCCAATGAAGTTTCTTTATATGAAAGATCCTATCTTTTTTTCGATGAGGAATCACCCCCTTAAATGTTTTACACTTATTTAGTTACACCCTGTATAACAGTAAGAGTTCACTATGAAACACGAAGTCTCATGCATAAGCAAAATGTGGAATTTCTAGCTACTGATTGGTCACGTAAAAATTTGCTTTAGCCAATTTCATTAATACATTACCCTTAATTAATAAAAATCCTCAATCAATAAAACCTTAAGTATCCATAAAGTGTAAAGATATACATTTTTACTTATAAACAAATTTTGCCTTCTTTTTTATTTTTTGCTAGATTCATCGCTTCATGCCAGTTCGTTCCTCTTTTCTTTAAGTCTTCTGCCACTACTTGGTCCTTGGTCCCATGTTTTTTATGGGTCTGCCTCGTTTCCTTTCCTTTTTTTTTGTTTGCCAAATCATTTTCAGCTGTCTTTCTATTCAAATTCATAACCTATCTTCGAAAATGACAATGACGTTAACCAACAAACCGACCAATGGGAAAATGAATCATAGCGTGTGCGTATAATACACAAAGTGCAACACCCCCACTTTTTGGCTTCGATTATAACTTCACACATGCTTGCAGCGTTCAATATTTTGAAAATTTAATGCATGCCTATATGAATAAAATGTTCTCAACACACATCAAAATACCCACAAAATTTATGTGCAATACAATTTATCTGCAATGTTTGTAATTAATTAGCTTTTGAAATTTTGGATTTACTTAACCTTGCTCATTTTAAAAAATATAAAAAATAAATTCTTTTCAGTTACTCTATTTTTTATATACGAGTATGCGATTGATAATCGAAAGTAAGGTAAACATCGCAGTAGTGAGCAATGTCCCAGTAATAAATAATTATCTTTCATAGCTTTATAACTATAATAAAGAACTTGAATGTAGTTAGTAACACCATGATCATTAAAATTACTCTATGCACTATTCTATGGTTGACACAGCAGTTTTCTTACTTCCATTAGCCATTAATATTTCAATATTGTGCCGTACTTGATTTCCCCACATGTCCATTACTTGGTCGTGCATTTTCAGAGCAAAGTATTTACGTGACAATGACGGGTAAACATTTTTTACAAAAACGTGTCGAATTAGAATAATAATTACATATTAATTTATTAAAAAACTTATGAACAGATACTAAATGGTCTGAATATATCCTTATTTTCTTCATCACATACATAGGTGACCATTAATGGAACATTTGAATACCAGTTACCAGCTTTTGTCAAATTAGATGCGTCGCTGTAGCAGTAAATAGACTAAAAAAATCCATGAATTGACTTCCACCATTTTATTTGTTGAAATGTGCAGGGGAAGGCAGTAGAAAAGGTGTCTCATCTCGCGAGTCATTTTTTTTCATTAGCATATTTTTTTTTCTTTTTAATAATTTGGGTCGAAAATCAGTTTCTTCAATATATAGGAAAAACTATTGGTTTTAGAGAAAAGTGTTCAACAGACGCAATAATATGCGCAATAAAAAGACCTACAAAATGCCGCCTTAAAATCGGATAAATAGTTTAAAAGTTATTGAAAAAAAAAATCTGAAAAAAATATATAAAAAAAACGTGAAAAAACATCATTTTTTAAATTATCCATAACTTTGTTGTTATTTTTTGGAATTTTATAAATATGTCTAAAAGTTGTGTTTTATTGTTTTTCAAAACTGTGCGAATGACGGTCGCATTTTTTTCAAAATTTCTATTTTTTATCCCGTCAAGGGCAAAAATGCATAACTTTAACCTTCTGTCTATTCGAAAGTTATTAACAAAAAAGGTTTAGAAAGTCGATTTTTAAAGCTTAAAACCTAACTTAGCTTTGTATTTAAATGAAATTTTGATTTAATGCCAGGAACCTTTTTGATTTTTACAGAGACGCTGTGACTTTTTGAAAAAAATGTCTAACTTGGCTCCAAAAGGCCGTAGGAACATTTTTTTAAATGTGTGTTTTTAATTGGCTATACATAATTAACTAGTATGCATGGTTTTGGAGATAATCTAAATGTTTATCTTCAGTGGTATAATGTAAAATTTTAATGTAAAAATAAATATGCGTTTTCGCCCTTGACTTGAATAAATAGAATTTTATGGGTCTTTTTATTGTGCATATTTCGTCTGTTGAACACTTTTCTCTAAAATCAATAGTTTTTCCAATATATTGGAAAAACTGATTTTCAACCCAAATTGTTTAAAAAGAAAACAATGCTGCTAATGAGAAAATTTCACTCACGACATGAGATACCTTGTCTACTGCCTTCCCTGCACATTTCAACAATAAAATAGCGGACGTCAATTCATCGATGTTCAAATATTAGGCGCGACTAAATTCGGTGCATACAATGTACTGACTGACTGTTACCTATATTGAAGAACTAATGCCGTATTGTGTAAGGTTTACCACTAGGATTACCACTAGGACATTTAGGGAGCCTTTAAAAACATGTAGATACAATAAACATGCTTACAAATAGTTAGAGTAAAATCACCCCAAAGATCCATCCATTGCTTCTACAACTGGCCTGAGAAAGTTTTTCGGGGGCACTGAAAAAATAAATAATATACGTCATCAATTATATACTTCTTTAACTAAAAACCTAAAAACTCTTTTCATTATAAAATTTCATCAAAAGAGGAAAAAAATAATAATTTTATGATTTTGGATTTTGATATACCTAGTAATAATTCAAATAACCACGTTACATCTTAGTTGGCTATTCTCAGTTGCCTTTCTTTTGAGGTTTGAAAAATGCCACATTTTTCATAAATGTTAACTCTAAATGTGAAAAATTAAACATTTAAGGCCATGTGCTTGTACATATGAACTTTTTTTCGTTATTTCTGGTAGGTACTTTAGTTGCACTCTGGATATGTCATTTTAATGTGAAGTAGGCTAAGTGTAATAAAAAAATATATGCCTACATTTCGAGCATGTTTACATAAATTCTATCCCCCTATCGTTTGCATTTATTTTACTTCTTTTCCGTGGAAATGCGGGGATATTTACTTGAATATGGAAATACATTATATTTACATACATTATAATTATTTTACCCTGATTTTTTCTTGAAATTATTCAACATCCATATGTGGATGAGCACAAATTTATTTCGGAAACGATGTTTCATTACATTTCCTTGACACGTCGATTTTGCATGTTAAAAAAAACACACATTTTAATCTACTTTCGCATGTTCTACTACGTTCAATTGTTTGAACATGATTTTTTTTTCAAATAGAACTCCCTTAATTTTTGGCCATTTTTTTAGACCTAAATTCAACATAAATTAAAGTACTTTATTTATTTAACTTATAAAGACAAAAATAACAAGTAATGACTTGTGAAATATCTCAATCTGTTTCTGATACTGGTTGGTTTATTATACAGGGTGTTTGGAAAAACATAGATACCATAATCTCAAGTAGTGATAGAACATCAAAAATAATACAATTATTTCCTATAAAACACGATCATTTAAAATCAAATTTTAACAATATATTTTCCATAACACAATGTAAAGCACTGAAATTTGGTACAGGTTTTTAAGAATGCTAAATTTCAGCGTAGTTAGTTTTTGTCTACCGGTAGGTAAGATCTTACCAAGTGACATTTTATGATACAGCTTTTTTGAAGTTATTTACGATGTCTGTCATGTATTCTAATGTAAAATTTAATTTTACAGAAAAAGGGTTCTACTCTTGTTGAAATCACTTAAATAGCATCGTTTTTTGAGAAAAACGTAGTTGACGGTCCTAAAACCAGTTAACTTCTACAGTGTATATACAGGGTGTCCGGAATACTAAGAGTGGAATCCTTGTCCAAACCTATCTAAATTGTATTAAGGTAACTTGATTTAAATCGGTTTATTTACATCTAAAGACACTACTACTAATTTATGGACACCATAATATAAGGGCATACAAGCTGGTTGATCTTGGGATAGTCAATTGTGTGTTGATTTTCACACCCTGAAAACGACATTCCTGTTTTTTAATGTTCTACTAGTCCTTGAAGTTGTGGTACCTTTTTCCAAAACACTGTATATTTGATATTATTAGTGAAATAATTTGATCAAATGAATCCACTGTGATTTTTAAACATAAATTTATATTTTATCTCTAGAAATTCAATAAATAGAATTGCTATAATTTATGTTATTGAATTCAGGAAGTTTTACAAGAGTCAGTCCGAAATTTCTATTTAAAAAAGTGCAGTGATGTCATCACGTCCAAACAACTAAATGTGGAAGAGACGAGAGTACACGAAAAAGTGTTCTAAATGCAAAACCCGTTTGTCCAAGGATATGTCATGACACTCCGTTGTTTCGTCATTTCGGAAATAATATTGTGTACGTTTGTTCCACAAAGTATACGTTAGTAAAAATGATAATAAAATTACACACAAAAGCAAATTTCATTGGAACGATATTAATAATTAATTAAATAAATTAATAATAATTTTAAAGAATTTGACAAATTAGGATACCATTAATTTTAGTATATAACAATCGATATTAATTATTAACAAAAATTATTTAAAGGTCTTTAATGCTCAATTTTCGCTCGAAAACTAAATGTTTTGATGTTTTATATCTGTATTTCTTCAAAAATTTAAAACATCGAATTAATGTTATACTTGTCTTACGAAGCAAAAAAGTTACATTTCAACATTCTGCCGAGCCTCGACGGTTACCAACTGATCTTCAAAGCACCCTGTATCCATAAACAATTTCATTATAAAACGAAAGTCAAGTTGGAATAATAAGAAACGTCATACAGGAAGAATAATATTTTGCTTTATTATTTATTATCCAGCGTTAAGAAGAAAAAGTATTTTTCAAAAGAACCATCATTATTCAAGAGAACTATGACAGCAACGGGCGCGACAAAATAAATATTGATTTTACTGCCTTTTATCTCCGCTGTTGGCCTAATACTGTTTAATTCAAGTTAAATAAGGTTTCCCGCAGACGTTCTGCAAAGAGTATTAAAAAGTATTACGGAATGTTGTTGCACATACTCGTAATTGCCATCTGGGTATGTTTCTTTTTTTTATCATTAGCTAGCAAATTCAAACACATTAGCAGCTTGAAACTTTTAAAATGAAACGGAACGTAATTGCTCTTGAATAAAAAAACTTTGTCTGATTTGGGAAATTAAGTATTGCATTATAATTTTTCCGTTTAAAACGAAAATTTAACAAAATTAAAGAACTTAATACTATTATTTTTTTAGCAACTGTGTTTTTCAAAGCACAGTGAAAAACAAATGGTAATTTTATAAATAATACTCTTTGTATGAATATATTTATAACGGTCTTAAAATAAATCTAAAAATGATGACAATATTACAATGTGTCTTATAAATTTGCAAACATTCTTTATGTGAATATATTTACAGAAGCCATAAAACAAATTTAAAAAATGAAAATAATAACAAAGCGCCTGTAACTTTGCAAAAAAAGTGGTTATATATGATGATACTCTAAACACCCTATAAAATTGTAAAAAAAATTGTATATTTACAGAATATATTATTGTATATGTCGGCATCACTTTTGTAACCGCTTATGAATTCGTAACCACTCGAGGAACTATCACCGTCAATGATTCTTGAAATAGTTATTTTTGTTCATGTTAAAGAAATACTTAGATTACACTAAATTGTTATCTTTTCAGAGTTAAGTTCTAGCCTTTGTATGAGCCATTATCTAACTTTTGTAAACACTTCCCTATATGGTCCTATTTGGTAAAAGGTAAACGGGTAGGACAGGAACGCGCAAGGGAACGCCCCTGTGAACGAAACAAAACTGAATGCCTAGGAAACAACTGTGTTTTTCAATTGATGAAATATATACCACATAGCCATGTGGCTTTTATTATTTTTATTATTGTTATTATTGTTTTGATAGAACAGTAATGAACAGGCTTCTAGGGCTGACAGTGGCGGACCGTTGGTTCCTATATTATAATTTGCATAATAATTGTTCCCAGACTTTAGCGTTCGAACTTGTAATAGATAATGTCACATCACCCGTTTATTATTTCGATGGAAACAATGCAATGGAGCAAACCAATCCCCATGTCCACCACGTGTCTCCAACATATATTTAAAAAGAAAATAAATGAATAAATAAATAAATAAATAAATATATTTACAATTAGCGGTACGAGAATTCAATTTTGCATTGCAAAATTATTAAAAATGTTAAATTTACCATACAAATGTATATAAAATCATACCTAATCTGTGTGTGGACATAATCTATCATGACGCAAAGATTTTGTATTGTCATATAGGTATATCGTGGATGATGTAACGATATAAATTTTATTTAGTAAGTGTTTTTTTCTAAAACTAATTGAAAAAGGAATGAAAAAATATAAATAAAAATAACTTATTTACCTGAAACCTTATATGTAATATGTAGGCATGAAAAAAATGCCAAAATATTTTTGCTTTTACCACTATCGTTTAGTTTGTTAAATTAAAAATAATAATAATAATAAATCTTACCACAAAAGGAAAAATAATAAGTTGCAGTTTCGGAAAATTATAAAAAAGCATTAATTGGGGGTATTTTATCAATGGAAAGTTGAAATGTATAATTTTTAAAAAATACATTGTGGCAACTTTATAAAACGTATTATTATGATGACTACTACTTTTTTTTTCATAATGACAGAGCGGTATTATTCTAGTATTTTAGAACGCATTTTTTCATCATTACCCAGTGTAATTTTGTTTTTGCCCCAATTTCATGACCTATTTGCACTCAAATAATTTTTCAAGAAATTAGAAAATCCTATTAGACATTTTTTAAAGAGAAAAACTTCTAATTCTAATTTCTTTGAATTATATAGACCGACACAATAAGAGTCTTATTCTTTTTAGCCAAATGCCTACTTTTTCAATCTTGCGCAACTGCCAGAGTCAGAAACGCAAACTTATTTGTCTCCATTTGTATTTATTTCTATTATTCGTTAACATAAAATTTATTTTTAATAGTATATGTATACTGTTTGCTTTAGTAAACGTAAATAGTATAAAGTAAAATATTTTGAACACCCTATCAGTCAAAATTCATTATGAGATTGATGAGCCATTCTATATCAACTTTTTTGTAATATCGTACTCCTAATACAAGCTCAAGAAGAGACAATTACGGCATAAGCTATTTATATTCTCGGATTCAGAGGAAAATTTTACTAAAGATACGTCTCTAAAACGAAAAGTTTTTTTTGTCGGCCTCTGCAGTCAGTGATTAATTGATTGTTGATTGTAAATTAGCTCTCCTGAAATCGGTCATCCAATGTTTTATGTCATATATGAACAAATAATAGTACAATTTTTACTACGAACGAATTTTGTATACCAACATCTACATGAATAATGTGGTACTATGCTAGTCGAAAAGAGGTTTGACCGAAATATAGACAATAAGTATTGGCATAAAACAGTATTTAGTTTAGTTTAGTGTTTATTGACCATGTTAAATTGCATACAATCTTTATGGCAAGTCATATACAAAAACAAAAAATATATAGATATACACAAAAAAATGAATTAATAAAAAACATCACAATAAATATTACAAGCAATAGGACACAAAACGAGAGAAAAGAGATTATATAAACATCTTAGTCTAAGAAGGAGCGATAAGACTATTACCATAATGTATGCATATCAGAAAATTTTAGACTCATTAACTGAGTAGAAACAATGCGTAACAAGAAATGATTTTATTTTATGTTTAAAATCACGAGTATTCAAGGACTTTAAACTAGTTGGCACAATATTATATAAATGGATATCTAAGGAATTTTCTTAAATTTAGTCAGTCTATAACGTGGAATCATGAAATTGTCCGCAGATCTCGTCCCATAAGTATGACATTGAGAGTGTGTAACCTAGAGATGTTTCTGAGAATGAATTTCAAGGAGAGTCGCATATATGTAAAGACATGGTAACGGTAGAATTTTAAGTTTTTTAAAAAGCGATCGACAGTGTTCAGTATAGTTAGAATTAGTCATTAACCGTAGTTTTCTTTCGCAACTTAAATATTTTATCGGACGTTGTGCTGTTTCCCCAAAGGATTATAGCATAAGTCAAATGAGAGTGAAAAAGTGAATAATAACACATCATCAAACAGTCGTCACACAAAAAGTGCTCCAATCTTCGAATTAAAAACAAGGTACTAGATAGTTTAGTTCCCAGTTTGTTAATATAGGCATTCCACGTAAGGGAATCATCAAGAATCACACCGAGTACCTTTGCAGATTAGCCTTCCGTTATATTCTTACGAGTTGAAAATATTAAATTGTGCGTTTTACTGTCATTCAGTTTTAGATTATTAGCTGAAAACCATTTATGTGCATTTTCAATCATTTCATCGGATAACAAGAAAAGACCGGCCGAATTATAGGCAGACGTAATATCGGCAAATAACGTGCTACGAAAAGGTAATAGGAATGGGAGCACATCGTTAACATAAATAATAAAAAGCAATGGCCACAAAACAGAGCCCTGTGGAACTCCGTGACTGATGTATTCGTGGTTTGAATAATAATTGTTAAAGCAAACAATTTGTCTACGATTACTTACGTACGACTGAATTACTTTTAACGGTACACCGGTACAGTATTTGTAATCCATGGAGTGAAAAGAAAAATATATCTTTTTTGTATTCCTTTGCAATTATTAAGTTCTTATAATATGAAATCAGCTGGCAAAAAAATAGTTTCCAATATAATTTTATGTTGCAACTTTATTGACGCAAACTATAAGAAGTCAGGTCTGCTTACTAAAAGGCAGCCATTACTCTAAATAATTCTTTTATCTCTGCAGTTGGCCTAATTCCATTTAATTCTATATAAATAATAGCTTCCCACGGATGCTCTGCAAAAAGAACGAAAAAGTAAGGCTGAATATTTCCGTATTTAATTGCCAGCTGGATATTTGGTTCTTTTTACCATTAGTTAGCGAGTTCATACGCTTTAAGTACTTGAAATTTCAGAAGTCAAATTAATTAGCGTGTGCCAATAAATAAAGTTAAAATTAACTTTTCTAAGAGTTCATTAAAATTTGAACACTAATTAAATCATACAGCATCCTACTTTCGTTATGTAGGTATACCTGTAAAATGCATTTGATACGTTTCCTGTATTCGATTCTTTATAGAATGATTAAAATATTATTTGAATACTGGATTTCTTTGCTTTGTCTAACTTTTGTGTCCCCGCTCAAATTAATAATGGCTCGGATTGATTGATTATTCACTTGGATGATTTATTTTTCTGGGGGAATTTAAATTTCACAAAGATTAGGACAGTGATTATCTTTTATTACGTAAGATTCTTTGAACGGATTGGAAAATTATACAAGGTGTTTTCTAATGAAGAAGCCCTAATTTTAAGAGATTCATGTCAAAACAATGTGTTTTACAAAAAATTATTGCGACTTTTTTTATTAAGTCAGTCTAAACCTTGTTTCTGTACTTGTGAGGTTTTGATTAAGTTTTTGACGGGTTATTAATTTAAGTGTTATTATAACTATTTAGTCTGCCTCAATTTCGCCAACCTTGTCCTTCAAAAATATTCTACAGTTAAAAGTTTGTAAGGTTTAAAAATATTATAAAAGTATTTACTTAAAGATTACTTTTATTTTGTGCAGGAGTACCTAGATGCTATTACTGTGCACTCAGTTTGTTTGTACCTTATTACAAGGCTTACAATTAGTGCGACGGGAGTTTACAGAAAATATGTCGCAACATAATGCTATTACCAAAGAGCAAGGCTAAGTAGAGGATAAAATAACTATGTAAATTATTATATTTCAAAATGGTGTACCCTGGATTTTCTTCCAACAATCTTTGCATTTTTTCTTTTATCGTACTGGGCGTATATTATTGGCATCGTATATATTTTTTTACATCATTCATTATATCAAATTATTCATTTAGAGATGGTTCATTGATTCCAATTTACGGAATTAAGGAACTTGGGGTTCTCTAGTTTGTTTAAGGGAACATTGCTTGAAAGAAAGGAGTCTGTAAGTTAATAGAAAAATACAGATTCTTCACCACTGGACGAGGCATGGCTCTTCAAATGTTTTGTCACTTTAGTTTTGTCATAAGAATTTATTATGCGTTCACATACAGTACAAAATAAGTCATTTCCTTTAATAGGTATATCCCTGCAACCTTCGGGATCACTGTCAAACCACATTTGAAATAATTCCCGTCTATTTCTTTTCCCTTTTGGCATTTTAGTTCACAATGTAAATTATGTTACTATTTATAAATAGTTATTTAAATACACGAATATTCGAATAAGGCGAATACAATTTACAGAAGACGTAAAAAAGAAAGGTATCGACGCGACATCAATTAACAAGGTTCCGTAAATAAATGAACAGTTCAAAACGCGAGTCAGCTGTGAAGGCCACCGACCCCCGCGCCGGTTTTGTTAGAATCTGCACGTGCACTAAGCCTACTTATTACTTTGCTGTTTTTATGATTTACATTTAGTATGTTTTTTATCTTTTCTAACCAATTACTGTATATATATGAATGCTACAGTTGTGGGTATAAGTCTTTCCGAAGTCAGTTGAATATGTAAAAAACACCTGGCAATAAAATTTAATAACTTTCATAGGTTTTCTTCTAAACGTAAAAAATTATAATAATTTGTAGAAAATTTCTATTATCTGTTCATTTGGCCAACAACATATTTTAATTACTTATGTCCTCAAACAATTTTATTATATTCATGGTAAATTTCGTTTTGTTCTGTTTCAGAAGGTCTCCAAAATGCCATGTTGCAATAATATTATTTCTCCCTTTCGCAATTGTAATATCAATGATTAATAGAAGGTGCAGATAATAAATTAAAATTACTTGAATTACATCAAATTTCGCATTGCTGCACTGCACTGCTGGGCAATTTGTCAACTATTTGTCAACAGCTGGGATTTATTGCCTAGTGGCCCAATGCAGGTGGGTTTGCATTCCGTTTGCCCGCGCTCGCATTCTTCAACTGGGCGTATACATTTCTACCACCTCCACGAACTAGTTCGACTAGACCTGTATATGGGTATGGCTAAATAAATAAGGCAACAAGTTTTTCAAATATTTCAATGCCGAGTTGCTACGTCAGCGACCGCATCTGGTACATACTGTCAACGTATTGGTTCTTCAATTGATATCGGAAGGACTATACCCTGTTATATAAAAAGTAGTTATATAAATTATCTCAATCTATCCATCTGTCGATATAAATATGAGTCATTAATATGCATCGAACGGGCATCAAATTTGGTAACGATAATATAGTCTAACTACTGTAGAAGATATAAAAATAAAACCATTGTTAAAGATTATATTAAAACTGCATTAAGCGAGTCACAATTAAAACTCTGCTCATCTCATTTTTTTTATTATTGCTGATTTATTACAAAGCATATCTGTTTTTGTTTTTTAAAAATAATAACACGCTTAATGTTTGTTTAAGAAAATTAATTAGTTAATTTATTTCCAGTTCCTAAAAATCGACTTAAAGAACTTCGAAACTGAAACTGAAGGGAACTCGAAAATTGGGGTTTGTGAAAATATACGTAATTAATAGCACCAAATCTTCAGTTTTGTTTAGATAATAAATATAAGTATTAAATAGGAATGAATATTTGTTTTAGTAATAAAAACTTTTTCTCGGAAATTTTTATTCAGTTAACGGTATAATACTTCAGAAAAACTGTGTTCAAACAGATGAGAGAGGCTATATTGATCCGCGATATCAAGTGATTTCAGGTAAATGTAGCAGATGGCAACACTATGTATACAGCCTACACAGGTAATTGGGAAATATGAGCTTTCTGAAGTTCACGTTTTATGTATGTCGACTTGAATTCATGCACAAGGATACACTTAAATGCGTTTCCTTCTAAAATGGTCTTGCAGAATAGAATGTAATATTTTCCAGATGCTTTTAATAGGAAATATACGGAAAAATATATGGGGTTTCACGCCAAATCGACTACTTTTAACCCTGACCCCTTTCGATTTGGCTGAAACTTTTTTATTGTTTTCTACCCCATTGAAAACCTATCTGAGAGTTTTTTCAAATTGTTTCACCCAAGTCAAAAATGAATTTAAAAAAAAATAACTTTTTTAAAAAAATAACCATAACTTTTTCAAAAAGTGAGTTATCGGGAGTTTTTGAATGTATTTTTTGAAAGAAAAATAGATCAAAATTATCTGGACCTATATTCACTGGTTTTTTTTTCAATTTTCGAAAAAACGAAAATTTTTGGATGATTACTATTTTTGAATTTTTTTTTTCTTATAAAAAACTGACATTTTTTATAAAAAGTGGTGTTTTTGCGTTTTCTATTTTTTATTGATTGATAAACAAAATTTTCAAATTTAGCTTATTTTACATACCATTTTCAAAATTTTTTAAAACGTATAGAAACCCAAAATTCAAGTAATATACAGGGTGTTTCAGAAAGACCTCCCGTAAATTTAAGGGGTGATAGTACGACAAAAAATAAGAATTTTTTGTCTTATGAACTATATGTCTATCTCCTCTTGTTTTCGGGATACAGAGCGTCAAAATAAAAAGTTTTCAAATAGAATTTTTACGAAAATTTCCAAACAATGCGAAATATTTTTATGAAATTTGTTATACCGGGGTTTTCAAGGACGCCAAATACGCTGGTCTAATTATTTTTTGGATATTTCATAGAGGGCGCTAGTTACGCTACATTCCTATTACATTTTAGGTTCTAATTTTTTTTAAGGTTAGGTTTTTTTACCATTCGGGCTCCAATTTCTAATGTACCTACAATTTTATTTTCTAAAAATAATGTACTCTTGTTAGAACTTCCTAATGTTACTGTTTTCGAGAAAAAAGGCTTTTAATTGAACTCTTACAATATTACGGTGAAGAAAATAAGTAACTTTTCTCAAAGTAGGCTTATGTTAAAACTTATCGATGGAAGTCTCATAAACAACGCATACATTGTCAGTAATATTTTAAACTCTAATGAACTTTATATAAAAATTTTAGTAATTGTTAGTGACTCTAGTTAGTAATGACTAATTACAGTCACTAAAATTTTGATATAAAGTTAATTAGAGTTTAAAATATTACTGAGAATGTATGCGTTGTTTATGAGACATCCATCAATAAGTTTTGACATAAGCCTACTTTGAGAAAAGTCACTTATTTTCTACACCGTAATATTGTAAGAGTTCAATTAAAAGCCTTTTTTCTCGAAAACCGTCCACATTAGAAAGTTCTAACAAAAGCACATTATATTTAGAAAATAAAATTGTACATGAGAAATTAGAGCCCGCTTGTTAAAAAACCTAACCTCAAAAAAATTAGAACTTAAAATGTAATACGAATGTAACGTAATTAGCGCCCTCTATAAAATATGCAAAAAATAATTAGACTAGAGTATTTGGCATCCTTAAAAACCCCGGAATACCAAATTTCATAAAAATATATCGCACCGTTTGGAAATTTTCGTAAAAATTTTATTTAAAAAATTTTATTTTGTCGCTCTGTATCTCGAACAAGAGATAGACATATAGTTCATAAGACAAAAAATTCTTATTTTTTCTCATACTAGCATCCCCTGAATTTACGGGAGGTTTTTCTAAAACACCCTGTATATTTGAAAGAAATAATGGAAAGTGGTTAGTAAACATGACAAAAAATTCGATTTTTTTTTAAAAAGTTAAGAAAAACGAAGATCGTTTTGAATAATTTTTTGTATTTTTTTTCGAAAACTACATCCAAAAACAAAGAAAATGAAAAAAAAGTGGTTATTTGTCCGTTTTTGGACGAACAGTGGGCTTTAAAAAAAGACATGCAACGCATTTGAACTCAAATAAATCATTTTGAAACCATCCTCTTTTGACTTTTTGAAATTGTCATCATTCGCTGCATAGAATAAATTTTTGCAATTTTGGGATTCTATATACATTTTCAAAAATTTTCAAAATGGTATGTGAAATAAGGTAAATTTGAAAAAAAAAATTTCTTCAAAAATTCATAACTTTGTTTGAGCTGCGTGAAAAAATTTGAAAAAATTCTCAAAGAAGTTTTTAATGGGGTAGAAAATAATAAAAAAGTTTCAGCCAAATCGAAAGGGGTCAGGGTTAAAAGTGGTCGATTTGGCGTGGAATGTCCCATGTCTTGACTACAATTTTGTGAAATACATTCACATTATTTTTAATCAATGATACAATATCACTAATTAATAGGCTACAATCCCATCCACTGAATTGCATCTGCAAATAGCTAAGATCATTCGTCAGTGGAATTACCAATGTAGACCCGTTTCGAACTTAGTAATCCTCATCAACATACTGTATATAAAATTGCTAACGAACCATTTTGCTATTTGGATGTTTGTGAAAGCATGACTATTGTTGAACTAGGCAAAATAAACATTTAATAACTCCATCGATGGATAAACGGGGAAACCTCACGAAGGATTTTTTTTTTGAAATTGTGATGGTGCGATACGGATTGTGGCCAAACTAAAATATTTTCAAGGTCATCGTACTTCCAGTTATACCGGATGAAACAAGAGCACATTTTTTGTTCAGAATTGATTGTAGATTCAGAACAACTTAATCAAATTACATAAAACTAGGATATTCAAAAGTTATGACGACATAACCTCGACGACAAATTGGCCTAGGCCGCTCCTGGCGTCAGATCGAAATAAGCACCATGCAGTTTTAATGACCTTCACCCAAAAATCGCTTAAATCCCTGAAAGGGTTTTTGAGTTATTGAAGAAAGTTTGTTGTTATTATTTTTTTTCTAAACAACACCCTGTAACTCAGTGAGAGTGCATCGTAGAAAAATATTTATAAGAATTTTAATTTTATTTTGATCCCTATTTTTAGCTTTTTTGCTACATAATTTACATACATGTGCACTTTAGTCAATTACTATTTACTTCAAGTTCATCAAATGTTTGAGCAGATATATCGTATAAATAAAAAGGTAAGAATTTTATTTATGCAGTTTTATTACTTTGGTGATATAATAAAATTTCAAGGTGTAAATTGTACTTCATGCTCTAACCCTTTACTAGTTATTATTTGTTCCTCCTCTTCTATTTCTGCTTAAGGAATTTTTTTGTCTGAAATATTTCTTCTCTTACTTCCGGGCCGAGTACATCGTAAAGATCGTTCTGCAGGGTTTGCTACCTCCTGATGAAATATGCAAATTCAAAGTGATTTGGGATCAAGGAGCTGAAAGTAATGGAAAAGATTTTATATATGGGTAGACCGGTTTTTGTATACTGATATATTTGGGGATTTCTTTAAAAGCAATACAAAATTTATACTTTAAACTTAGTAGATATAATAATACCGCTGCTTTGCATTGATCTTGTGTCGAAGACCTCTAAATAAATAAAATAAACGTTCGTATTGGAAATAAATTTGGTGGCATGTAAATTTCTATTCTTGAAATAAATATTTAATTATTACCAGGAACTGTAGACGGTAGTGTAATAAAATATATCATCACCAATAATAGTATTCATTAAAACATTATACAGTCGAGTATACAATGCAGACTGAAAAAGTTTCCTTCAAGATAAGAATATCCGAATTTATTTTAGTATAAAGTCTGTTTATTCGAGAAGGAAAACGTATTTTGAAGTACCTGCCCAGTCGATTAAATGAGTTCTCTAAATTCCTCGGCCACCCTAAAATATATCACAAAAGTCCCCTTATCTCCTTAGTTCATAAGCTAGTTAGTAACCTAACTAGTTCTTTTTTATTAATAATGCTTTAAGATGATTGTTCCACATCTGCGTAAGCCTAATTTTAATTTTACAAGCCGAAATTCCCTTTTCAACGACATTAATATGCTCACGTAAATCACACAGCAGCAGATTATGCATCTTTTCTTATCATTAATGTTATCTAAAGGGCAAGTAGGCTTATGTACATTGTTTTGGAATTAAGTTTGACAGTCAATAAAGTTTTCACCCGATAACAATGCCGTTAACTGTTGCTGACGCTTCTCAAGTTGTTGCATTGATTGAAGATGGAGGTAGTCAGCGTTATGTGTCTCGTTCATGGGGATTATCTTGTTCAGGATGCGTGGAATCGGTATCTGGAGACTGGCAGAGTCACGAGACAACCAGGATCCGGAAGAAAAAGAGTAACAACGGCGCTTGATGATCGTTTTGTTGTGCTCAACTCACTGAGGGATTGCAGGTCAACAGCAGTTCAACTTCAGCATCGCCTTCTAACAGTGCGAGGGCTTCAAGTAAGTGAGAGGACGATTAAGAGGAGGCTTGTAGAAAATGGTCTTCACGGAGGTCGGCTACAGGACCACAACTGCTGTTTAGGCATCGAAGGGCACGTCTTCAGTTCGCGCGATTGCATGTAAATTGGATTCCTCGGCAATGAAGTGAAGTTCTTTTTACTGACAAGTCTCGTTTTTGTCTGCGATCACCTGATGGCCGAGAAAGGGTGTGGAGAAGACGAAATGAACGATATCCAGACTGCACCATCTCTGAACAAGTGTCTTTTAAAGGAGGTTCTATTATGGTGTGGGCGGGCATTTCTACGGAAGCACGTACCGACCTCATATTTGTGGATAATGGAGCTTTGAACGCCCGTAGGTATATGGAAGAATTCTTTCTTCAAGAATACTAACGAACCTGAGGGGGCTATTTGTCGTCGACCAGTCATGCCGCAAACTCTTCAAGAGCTAAGACTGGCCCTTCAAGAATAATAGGAAGCAATTCACCAAATGCGTTTAAGAAATTTAGTCGACTCAATGTCACGACGGTTGAATGCTGCAATTCAGTCTCTAGGTGGACATACACGTTATTAACAATAACCAGGAAGTCCATTAAAAATACCAACCATAATTTTTTAGACATAAGAAAAAGTGTATTTTTCTGTTATTGTTTTAATTAAATTTAATATTGCCTTAAATAATTTTTTTCTTAGTTATTCGTTGCAACCTGAATCGATAATGAATGGTTCTGCAACCAAATATCAATTCTAAATTACATTAACCAATATTTAGGTGCTTTTATGAAATATTTTAGTGTACGCTGCAGATACGTAAGTATAGGTAACAATTTAACTACTATATATTTAACCAAATATTTATCGAGACTCAATATAGTATCGTTTTTAATTATTGTAATCAAATCACTACATTTAAACAGTTTCATCAAAATAACCAGATTAACGGACACACTTGTCCAGCACTACACGCCATACATCACGCCATGAGATTACCTAATGGGGACGATGGGAATAGACAAAGACAACGCACGACAAACTTAGAATGGTGAGGGGTCTCTCAATAATGAGGACATTTACTCCAATTTAGCTAAGTGTATCAAATACGAATTTATCTGTAGAATTTACTTAACGGGTATCTATCTTTGAGTGAAAGTACTCAGTTTTAATTCAAATATTATCACAAATGAGTAAAATTATCAAAATGATCGATGAGTGAAAATGTAGTCAATCATTTCACTCAATGGATTCACTCCGTATATTATCTCGAATTTAAGAATAACTTTTTACCTCTTTGACAAGAAATATTGGCTCTGAAAGATTGTCGTGCCATCACTATTATTATATGAACCTGGCTTAGGAAATATTCTTTTGTGCCATAAACGTTAATTAGTTTCAGCATAATCACATTATGAAAATGTTTCGGAAACTGATAAAATTACATTATTTGATACATAGATAAATTTGTTATCAGATTAGTACATGCGAATATTTTGGAACATGCAAGAGCGCACCTATCACTGCGCATATTTTCATTTCAATATTTACTAAGGATATAGCCTGCCAAGGCGAAGCAGTAATGATCATAATATTAATTAGCATTAATTAGAAGCATTACTGGAACTCCGCATATAATCCTACTTTGTAAATGCATCGCTTTACTTCTATCGGAACGAATTTCTCCGTTTCTGTGCAGTATCTAGTTGGATGAACAAAACTAACAATTATTTAATGAAAAGATTTATTGGGGTTACAAATTATTCAAATTGGAGCAGGTGGAACGTTGATCTCATGAAATACCTGATGCTGAAGTCCAATAAAGATCCCATTATGATCTGAACAATTTCTCAGTAGGTCAGATGGATATAAAGACACTTCAATTGGAAGTCATTATTTTAATTTGTATTATATATTCCTAAAGCAATTTGAGAAACTTTTCTTGTTATTATTCAAATCAGTTTTCAAATATTCTATATTGACTTCAAATTGGCGAAACACATATTCATGTAAATTTAAAGGAAATTAAGTTCTGACGTTCAATTGCGATGCTTGTTTTCCATAGAGCTACTTTCGCCATTCTGAAAGTTAAATGTAGCTGAACTTCAGTGTAGATAAATTTGAGGAATACAGAATTTAACATAACCAACATTATATAAAATATACGGGTGCATGACGAGTATCTAACCGAAGATAATATTTTTCTTATAAAACTGAAAAATTGCATTTTCGTTTTTATTTTTTACGTCCAAAACGGAGAGGCATGGATTCTTTAAACTCAGACGATGTTAGGGAATTCAAGTATCTAATTGTATTAGACATGCATTGAAAGAAATGGGCTTATTAAACTGTTTATCTAGAATAATGTGTATAGCGCATATTAAAACTTTTGTAACCAATATACAACTTTTATTAAAAAAAAGGAATCATCTCCATACTCATTATTCAATCAGTTTAACTGGAAGGTGCTTAATACACCTTATGCATCTATGAAATAAAGGTTATAATGAATTACTTATACATTATTATGTGTTATAGACTTTATATTCCAGTTGTATAGTAGGGAAGATTTGTTGTATAAAGACCAGTATCCGAATTTGTATATAACAATTGTATTAACAGAATTATTCGTTCTTATACTGAATATGTTTCCGTTTTTAACGTGTAAAACGCATCTTATAATGGTTAAGTGATCGTCACTTCTCGGTGCATAATCGGTTGTGATCGTTGTTAAGTTATATTCATAGTCTTGTAATAATAATCATGTCAGACCCGAGAGCGAAGTGCGCCGACTCAATAAGAAACCTGGCTATTCCAGCCGCTGATTTAGGGTTCGCCGCACGAGCTCATCCCTTCCAAGATTTCAGTAGCATGCTATGCATGAAGCAGAACGGTACTCAACTATCTTATACAGTCCACCTATATTGTCCATACATGTTCAATCATTGTCAAAATAAACACACAAAACCACAACGTCTTTATTATCTTTACTCAAGAAGCGAAAATACAACAATCGTAAAATATCCTACAGTCCGCTGTGCATCGACTTACACACGTCTAGTTTGATGAAAATGGACAGTATATGCACATGTTTTGTGGGATACATGATCATATCGCGTTGTGTGAAATGGAAAATTATTGTGTAAGTATCTAACTGTTTTATGGCTTGTAATTGGTTTGTTTTTTCAAATGTAAATCTTGTCTAAATCTTAAAAATTATTATTTTGTATCAGAAATCGCTGATGTTAAGTTTTACATAAGATGGAGGAACAGAAGGTTAATGGTGACAAAGAAGAGCATGGGTATAAAGTCAATCAACCAGAGGAAATAAAATTATATGGAAAGAAGCTCAACCTTTCTGGGGATGCTTCATTCTTAAGGTGGAAGAGTTATAGTGCAAAAAATTCTCATGTAATACAAGAAAATACGGGTGCGTCGTTGCTAAGAAAATAAACTGGACAGTTTTGGGAGCGATTTGTCATCATTTTTAATGCTTAAAAGTATGTTTACATTAGAACCTTAGCTTGTAATTACAGTTATCCAATAAAATTTCTGAAAACTTAATGTCATATGTTTTTAACTCATACAGAGTATACAACAGTTTAATACATTTATTATTATAAAACTTATAACCAGTACTAGATGTTCTAATAACGATATGGAACACTTTAATAACAGTTATTGCTATTATTTCGTAAAGGGTATAAAAAACGTTGTATACTAGTTATACAATAATTTAATAAAGATTAAGGTTTATAGTCACTATACAACTGTGCTAGCAATACGCGTTTTATATCCAATATTCACCTCTTTAACTGTCACATATAGTATACAATGGTCTTATAATGGTATATAGAATTCTAATAAAGAATAAAACGCATTTCTTTCAGTGTGTTGTCCATATAAGAACAGAGGAATTCAACTTTTTTATGGACGCCATGTTAGATTTTCACGTTTTTGAATTCTGATTAGCATGGTGACACATTTGTTTTCATCAAAATATCAAATAATTCATTTTTATAAAAAGAGCATTGGAACAAAGTATCTAATACATCAAAAGAAATTTTGACAGTTCTGTTAAATTTTCGTTGACAATGTCAAAGTTCTTCACAAAATTATCTTTTCTAATAACGTCCGAATTAAAGAAATCCACATCTCCCTTCTCGATTAAAAAATAAAAATATAGTGGGAAAAAGATGGGTGGAATTTTTTATTGGCATGTTCATCACCAAATGTCACAAATTTAATTTCACCGACCTTGTATGCATTATTATTATACAATTTTTAACATAAAGTTTGCTATAAAATAATTGTTTTTCCACAACAACGTAGGGATTCGCGCACAATATTAATTCAACTTTAAACAGGCTATGAATATTTACATGTTATGCAAATACTTAAAGCTTATGAGAATAATTCTTTAACTGCGCAACGGAAAATATATAACGCAATTTGTGATAATCTCGCCATTTATGTTTCGCAGGCCTCTCACAGAGTGTAAATTCTAACAGTATCGAACAAGAAATTCTTTGTTTAATTTTACCAACTTCATATCCTACCATCTTAAGGAAGCAATGATGGCATTCAACACACCTGCATCACTACAAAATAATTACTGCTACTGTTGATACCCTATAATGTCATATTTTGTGGAAATCCTGGTTATTTGGATACCTACGTATGCCGGGAACTTAATTTTTTTCTCGAAGAATATTCTGTATCTTGTCACCATATTAAGTCGCCTCCACATTATGCGGCAATCATCAAATGCTAGTAGTATAAATGTGTCAATTAATTGACCAAAATCTATAGCAGCAATTTGTTTCACACACGTGTACCGATGTGTAAAGCCGGTTACAGATGGTACGATCGCTTGCCAAAAAATTGTAAGCGTATTGTGTGGATGCTGCATATCCATGCTATAGAAAACTTGCCAAATATTCGCCAAAGCTATACAATCGGTAACCAATAGAATGCATCTGCTGTAGACTTTCCTAGATGTCATATTATATGAAACCTCACGCATCTTCACTTTCACTTCCTATTATTCTAAAATTTCATGTTTTCATGCGGTTTCATATTCGTTGCTAAATATTGGGTTTCCTCATATTTTTTTAGAATAACTTTAAAATGGCAATTAAATTTTTGCTATCTACTGATATGCCAAATTAATCTTTCTGTTAAGAAAGTTGTTCTTATTTGCTATGTTGCAAGTTTCGGAAAGTTTTGACAACGAAAGTGATATAATTTTTGTTCTCAAATTCCTTATTAAAATCGAATTCAACCTTTTAGTATGCATTCTGTAATAGTATTTGTATTCTGGATAAGAACTTCCAGTCGACATTTTTTTTTGTACAAAAGCAGTTTTTATGTTTTTGATAATTACTGACAAACTTCTTATTTGAATCTCTATATGCAGTAGGTAAACCTTTATATCAATTTACTTAGTAATTGTATATATTATTATAATAATTTGTTAATATGTATAATATGTGCATGAAATTTTTATTTGATTAAACTTTCTGTGCCATTATTTTTCAGAATTTAGTTTCTAGCTTGTCATTTGTCTCTGTCTCAGTTTTTTATAACAATTAAATTTTCCTGCACCTGCTTTTTCATTCCAACTTCTTAAAATGAATGTTTACTCTATTATTCACAGGTAAACATAGTTCTAGAAACATAAAAAGGAAATTCTCTGTCACTTATTTAATTTCCATGGAGCATTATAATGACTCTCGTTTCATATTATTATGTTAATAATTCCTAAAGACATAAAGGTCTTTGAATAAAAAATAAAGTATTAAAACAGTGTATTTCAAATTACCACATATTATGGTAAACCTAAAAATTAATAAAACGACCCAACCTTTTTTACCATTTTACACATTCTATGCATAAAATAAGCACATATTTCGGGAAAAACACAATGCTGACACCTATATAATCCATATGGTAAGTACATATAATTTGACGTTGGTGGTTACTAAGAAGAAATATTTAGTTCGCGAGGGAAACATGATGTTCAAACTATATCAACTTCTGAGATGGATAAAATCAATTTGCTATAAATTAGTCGTAATATACATTCCTTCAGTAAAATTAGTTCTACATCTGTCAATACAGAGTATGGGACTAATTATTACATAACAACTGTAAACTTATTACATTTTTATTGTGTACATTTGCAATTACTGTATTAACAAAAAATATTAATCACAAATAAACGTTATCACTATTACTGCAGTGCAGTTTTGATGAAAAATGCATTATATTAATTTAATATTTAATCAACAGTAATCATTAATATCAGGTTGTGTTGTATGTTCCAATACAATACCTCCAATTTTCCGCATGTCAACCGCTTATCATTTTTTTACGAATACAGAGAATAATAAATGTCAAACTTACTTGAAATGTTGCTAGTAATGTTCATACATTTGACAAATGCCATTTATAGGTATATATTTATCAAGTGAAAGCATACTTTCAAATATATCGGTATGCACCATCCACACGTTATGACATTTATGCCCGTTTGACAAATTAATGCCTTCAGGCAAATCTAGACACAAATTCGCATTCTCGGCCATTCATTCGTCCATGCCATTACATTTGTCAATTATTTGGCAAGTTGCCATATCGTCTGGACTCGGCTTTAGCTCTAACAATAATTTTTGGCATTTAACTGTTACATAAAACACATATCATTGATTTATTTATATGCTTCATTATTGCTCAGCAGACAATTTAAACGTCGTTTCCGTTAAGTCTGTTCGATTGAAATTCTCGATACACCTAATTGACTAAAATTATAACCAGGTAACCGAATTACTATTTACTTTGTTCTCGCTTGTTCGCAGCAAATGAGGCACATGTTAATATGCAAATAGCCTCGATATTTGCATATATTGTTTTAATTAAAAGGCATATGTCTTAGCAGGTTGGGAAGTGCATGGGAAATTCCAGGTGTCATCCTATTCTATGGGATTACCGTATATGCAGGACTCTGCTCGTTTCTCCAAAGTACGGTACTCAGGTCTTAATTAAAACTAATTTGCGAATTAATTAAATTATATTTCTAGTATCTAACCAATTTCAGTCTATTATTTATATGAGGATTGTGTTTAATTTTGAAAAGTAGGTATTTAATCTAAATGTAGTTATTTAATTATAGAAAAAACACTAAATTCTTGAGCAAAAGGATAATTATTATCAAGACATTCTCGAAAGAACTGCAAGAGTAAATTTTTCCTCATTTGAAGATGACCTGTTAACAATGTTATATTTGATAACATATATTTTAAACCATTTAAAATATCAGTACCAAATTTTATACATATATAACGGATTACCTTCTCGTATCTACCTTGTTAAACAAAATGTACCTTGGAAATGGCATTATGGTAATTCAAACAATTTTTGCTCTTAAACAATTTATTTTTAAACGACACGATTTTCAAGTAAAAAAATTACTTCAACCGTAAGTTCCCTCACCCCTCACGATTGTGCAACGGGTGAACCCTCTTATTTCTCACAAACTGGTAGGTTTTCACACGAACCCCCCTTGGAAAGTTGAAAAAGTACTCCGATTTCGGAAAGGCGAGGGGATTTACGGTTGAAAAAGTACCCTGAACTATGAGAAACGAGGGGACTCGTCTCAAAAGTTACCCCGAATCACACCCCACTTGACTTTGTATGAAAATTGCCATTCTAACCCTTATAAGGCCGTGTATGAGGGTGGCAAAGGGTGCTGAGGGTTGACAAGGGAGTTAGATTCATTTTCGGTAGTCTTCTCTGTTTTTAGAAAACGTAGGCATACACAACCCACTCGACTTTGTATGAAAATTGACACTTCAACCCCCATAAAGGGGTATATGGGGGTGGTAATGTGACGCTAAGGGACAACGAGAGGGTCTTATTCATTTTTGGTAGACTTCTCCGTTCTTAGTGGCCCAGAAAACATAGGAATACTCACCCTACTCGACTTTATATGAGAATTGACATTTCAAATGGCTAGTTAAAATTTTTATTTATGGTCATATTCGGTTTCAGCTACCCCAAAAACGGAGGGGAAGGGGGGTGTACCCTCCGGGTCTTGACATTTGTTTCTGTGTGTCTGTGTTATTAACAATGCGTCAAAAAAGGTTTCATTTTTTCATGTAAAATTTAAAAAATGGCTATTTAAGGTATTATGCAATTTATAGGTACGATTTAAAAAAGTTTATACAGGGTGTTACAAATTAACAAATTAGTAGGTCAAGCTATAAACCACATATTGTTTGGACTAAAATAATGAGACCTTTTTATGCAATTTTACATATTACGCCCAATTTTCAAAATACAGTATCAAAATCAAAATTTTCGAAATTATTTTTTTTTGATAGCTCCCGTGATTTTAGAAATATTTGTAATTTTGGTCTAAAATATAAAAGCGCGAATGGAGAAAAAGTGGGTCTACAGCCCTACTACATACCTCCTTAATTTTTTTAGTACGTGTATGGTTAAAGAACATTTTATTTTAGATAGAGCGTTTCTTTATTCTAACTATTTCACTCTTACAACATTTTGATTTGGTGCTCGGTTTACCAGATATTTCAACTTTTTTATACACATGATATCGGTTTATTCAACGTTTTTAAATTGTCCAGTTTCTTTTTGAACCGAGTTTTAAGAAAAAAAATCGTTTATGTGGCTCCAATACTAACTAAACAACAATCCGAGTATTCGTGAAGGTGGTACACATATTGACCATTTAGTTTAATTTAACTGAATTTGTCTTTTTCTACTGTCTGTTGTTAGTTGTGCCGTTTTATATATTTCAATTTACTTAATAAAATGGAAATGACCATTTAATACTTACCTAGTGATATTTAATTTGTGCCAAGCCTAACACATTCAAAAAAGTTGCAATATTTTGTAAAGTGAGCCCCACATCAACATCTTTTAAGAGAGACTAAAAATGACGAAAAAAATGCTCTACCTAAAAAATATATTCGGAAACCATGTACGTATTTAAATAAAATTGGAGGGAGGTCCATAGGTACTACAACCCCCTTTTCCTCTGTTCGCGATTGTGTCAGAAAGTGAAAATATGTGCCAAATTTCAAACAAATATCTCTAATATCAATAAAAACAATTTTTAAAATTGCACCCTATGTTTTGAAACAGGAGTTCCAAAATGAAAAATGGTGTAAGAAAAGTCCTATTATTTTAGTCAAAAAAATATGTGAATAACAGATTAGCCTACTAATTTGTTTGAAAAATTTGTTTTTTTCTAATTGTTTTAAAAGCGCGTACTGCTTTATAAAATTTATTGGGGTAATATCTACATGAAGTATTTAAAAAATCATGCTAGAAAGTCCGTTGTGCCGTAGATATGAGGAACAGACCTCTTCATAAAGTGTAACTTCTAGGCTTATAACTTTTTTTTAAACATATATGCATAAAATTAAAGCGACACCATGTGAAAACAATACTTAAATTTTGGAGTAAATTGCATAATAAATTTAACTTTCTAATTGCTTTGCTACAGAGACTACTGTTTTTCCAAAGAATTTTAATTAATAAATTAATTGAACATTTTGTTTGTTTTGCAACATGGACTACAGTTTTCCGAAAGAATTTTAATTACTTATACTTGTACAGTAACATTAAAAGTAACAGAAAACTCTGAAAGTTAAGGAAGTTACAAATCAAATAATTTCAGGAAAGTGTAGTTTACTACATATGTAATTTAATTTAATTTACATCTATATCCCCACTGAACTAATGAGTTCAAAACAGATTATGTCTAGTGACTGATGTTTTCAACGCTACACAGGACTGTACTAATCAGAGTAGTTGTTTCCCACAATATCATTAGTTAAAACATTCATTTTGCCTAGTTAAGTTTCTAGTTAAGTTGTAGGTACAAAACAATGCTTTATGCCAGTAGACTCTAACAATGGATAACTATGCCGATTAAGATATAATACAACAATATTGGTTATATTTTATACACACTCAATCAATGTAGGAATATAAAACATCCAAATAGCTAGCCAGCCGCCTCACCTACGGCATACTGGTAAGAAATTAATAATTTCGAAACCGGTCTTTGTCTGATGATTCTGTTCAGGAATGATTGCTATTTACAAGATATTGTAAATGTAATTCAATGCTGAACGGGGTTGTTTCCTATTGATGATATTTCATTAGTTAAAAATGTTTAGTTTGCATAGTCATGCGTTTATAGTATCTACATATTAGTGGCGACAATCAAATAAACAAACAGTAGTAATCTGTATTATGCTGCAGTACACGTTGTAGTAGCAGAAATAATCTAAATCGGTCGTGAAACCGTGTGCCACAATATGTCCACAATACACAATATTCCTGCCATAAAAACACGTGCCATACACTCGACCAAGCAAAGCATCGAACTCATTTACACACGCACAAACGACAATGAAATCCACGGTCAACGTCCCTCAGTAAAAAACCTCGAGAAAAACCTGCACGCTAGGTCGACAGGGCAGGAGGCATTAGGGTGCCGCTAGTTACGTATTGAGTAAATTGATCGATGCGAAATTTCAGAACGCTTAGGGCAACTGTTAATTATTTTTTACAATCGCTTTCCTTGTGAGTAAGAAATTATTATCTTGTTAACGTTTGCTGCTACTTTTTATCACATACTACCTATATGTATATTTTATGGTAAGTCCCATGTGAAGTGTTTAGTGTAAAAAATAGACACTGCCTCTTTTTGGTTCATATTATTATGCAAATTATTACACACATATTCTTATAATGTAATGAATTCAGTTCTACTGTTTGTTTGAATAAAATTACGTAAAGAGAACACGGTTTACAGCTAACCTTGTACCACATTGCAATCTCCCTAACATTTTCAATCTCTAATAATGTGTCGAAATAAATACCATTTGTTATTACATAATTATGAGTATTTCTATGTGTCTACTAGTTCTTTGACTATTTGAAATAAATGATGCAAAAGAATTTATATTTGTATAATTTGATAAAAATGTTACCTATATCAACCATAATTCATTTGACAAACGAATATACGAATTCGTGTCGAATGTACATAAAAACAATTTAAAAATCCATTATAACCACTAACACCACAACAAATGGTAATCCCGCCAGGATCTCATGTAATCGTCCGATGCTAATCGATTTATTCACCCAATTTCAATTATCGTTAAAATATATCTATAGTCTCTAAAGGATTTACTTTTTAAATTACATATGCTATTTTAAAATGGACAACGGGAATAATCTACACACGTTCGGGTATTAGGTACCTGGATCAACCTGTCTTTGGTTTATAATGAATTTTCATTTTTATATTTTTCAAAGAGAAGTTATACTTTTGTTGTGGTAAGGCAATAACTCACATCAAACTGAGCTGGAAAAAATTATATTCTTTGTCAATTACGTTTTACTACAGTAAAATATGGTTTGACATTCATGTTCTCAGGCAATAAAGTGGAAATCGTAACCGACACTAAAGTTTTATTTGTCTAAGAGAAAGATTTATCATTCCCCCGAAGTAAAACAAATATCTAACGTTAGCTTGCAACAGTTGCTGCTGTCCAGTATGGTTTATTGCCTTGTTAATTCTTTAAGAACTTTATTAAGATGAATTATTGGTAGATAGAAGAACTTTTAGCATTTCTTTTAGAAATAAATATGTCGTAATAGTCGCAAGGCTAAATGATAAAAGTATTTAGTTTTGAGTTTTTTAGTTTTAATTATTTAGAGAAAATTGTAAACTGTGATCTTAAAACTCTTCTTGATGGTACAGTCGTGACAACATAAAATTTGACCTTCTATCTTAATAAATAATTTAATAATATATCCGGGAAAGTAGTATCCTTTAATTTTAACAAAAACAAAACTAGTTAATTTTAGTCTTCTTATAAATAATAATAATACTAATAAGAACACTTTTATTTTTTGTTGAAGTTAATTCACTATAGTGTTAAATCTTAGTGTGTATCTCTCGATACACTCTAAAGCAAGTATAAAGGAAAGCACGGAACACCATGTCGAAGACCAATTTTCACTGAAGAAGAGGAACTAGTCATTCTGCGGTCGACAGCCATCTGTATAGATTATGATTTTCCGTTGAATCTGATAACATAAGGATTATTGCAAATATTTAGACAGAAAAGACGAAACGGTAAAAATTTTTAATAATATAGGTACAGTTGGCGCCACCCAAATGTGAACGCATTTTGGTTGTTATGGAAATTTCATCTGGATTTTATCGTAGTAAATCAGACTTTTTATTCTTATGGATAAATTCGACCAAAGCATTGTCTTCCGCGTCACTGGAAACCTTCTCGACACCTTGCCTGATAGGTCTTTGTAATTATTGGTCTCGCCATTGTTTAATATAAAATATACAACTCTTACTGATATTTAAAACAGCAACCACTTCACTCAAATACCAATTATCTTCTAATTTAGCTATAGCCCTTGCTCTATGCGCCTCAGTTAAATGCTCCGGCATATTTCACGTTACTTGTTTACATTTAATTATGTTTGCTCTAAGTGACATATATGTATATTTGACAACTACTGAATTTTACGACTATGATTTGAAGTTTAAATTACACGGTACAATATTGCCGTTCACATATTTGGGTGGCGCCGACTGTACGTGCAGTTGACTGGACTTACAACTATAAAAAAAATCCTTTGTACAAAGATTGGCCACGAGTAAGAGCAGAAGTGTCAAGAGAAACTCTATGAGCGTTTCATAACAATTTGGAAAACACAATGATTCAAATTTATCTGACCACTCAGGAAAGAAACGAGGAGTTTACAGACGTGGCTTAAAATGTCCGCTCGACGAGCTGCACAACATTCGTTATGTGTGTCTGAACTTGAAATTCGTCGTCTCCTTCAGTTTCTTCTACTTAAATATTCACCAGACTTCATCTGGAGCTTCCGGACGGTGGAAAAGTTGGTAAAAACCTTGTCGACTCTGAAAGATTTAGATTTGTTTCCATACCGAGGAAGATGAGCAATTTTTTGGAGGAAGTAGTAGAAAATCGTAAAACTAGCACTGGGCGAATTACGGCCGATGAAGCTATTAGTCACCATCTCATTTTGAAAACCCCTAGGGAACTAATACTCTAACAAATTTGATAGCATTCATCTTTTTCACGAATAAGGCGGGATTTACTAGGAACGGAATATTCGATTTCCAAAACAAATTCAGCTGACCAGAGGTGTTGTTGAAGTCGAACCTCAATAACACGTCCAGATGGGTGTTTTATGACTCAGGTTAGCAGGACCTTGAGCACCTTCCACTAAATGAAAGGCGTGGTTCATGCACGACGGTAGTACTATTAATTTCTCATTACCCGTTATCTAATCAACTTTAAGCGGATTGGTCACGTGGGTCGGTTCAATGGACACATACATTGACAAACCTAAATACGCTGGACTTTCTTATTTAGACTTATCTTAAAAGTTTGATGTATGAAGTTCGAGTTGAGATCTTGCAAGTTCTACACCAAGGTATAGAAAAAAATTGTTACACAATTAGAGTTCAATCAAAGAAACGCATCTAATTGATTTATGAGATATGGAACCTATATTGAGTAGTAAGTAATAAGGAAAATTAAACAACTTCTCTAGTTTATTTTTCATTTACCATCTGTGTTTCTTTTTCAATTTTTAATACCAGATATGAAACAACTTTTTCTTCATGTCAGCATGTGCAATTGTGCATACTGTCAAGAAGGGTCTTAAAATCACATCATATTTTTCTTGAAAACAGTGTCCAAGAGTACCTTTTTTAATTTACTTTTCAGAAAATATTACCAACTTTGTAAAAATCTGCGCGCCTAAGCTATCTCGTTTATCATCGCCATCAAATTTAGTTTGGAAGATATAGGCAAGAGCAGACTTTTTGAAGAAAACTTTGACACCGGGCGTGTCGGAAATAAAACGTAAAATTTGTATAAGCGTCTACAATTATTACACTTTTGAACACCCCGTATATGTTTTCTTTCCCATTCTCCTCCTCGCTTATACCATTAGTTATGAATACGATCGTACATAATACACTTGTGCGAAGAGAGAAAAGAAAATACAAATATTTAGTTAGGCCTGAGGAGTGGAAACATACATAAATACTTCTTATTATTAGCTCTTCCAATTGAGATTAATGGACAGCCCTCGCAAATATATCCAAAAACTTGAAATATATTTAAGAATCCATTAGGCGAAGACTTGTTGATGCACCCTTTTTGTGAAATACAGGAAACATTATATTCCTCCTTTCTTACTTACCCGCAGGTAATCAATAATTCCGTTAATGGGTAGTGCTCGACTTCCAGATACAGCCGCCATTAGATACAAGTTGCGCGCTCTCGGTTAAAGTTTCTTGTGTCTTTTCTTTATCAGTTTGGAAACTAAATCACGTTTCGTATTTATTTTGTAGCTCTTAATTAGTAGCAGCAAAGTGGTCACGTAGGGCTCTCCTCTGTTGTATGTTATTCTGGCCTATTTCTTGTATTCAAGACTTTTTCTCGGACGCAACTTTTATCCGTCCGATATGTTTTCTCGCGCTTTTATAAAGTGCTTCTTATTCCTATACCCTCAACGGCAACGAGTGGAGAAGTCAACATATTAGGTGTGTATCAGTTGATATTGTATCATCCGTTACATATACAACAGTAAATTTTTAAGGGCTTTGTATATGCAGAAACAATTATTGTTTTCTATTGAAAATTGTATGCTGTTTGCAGATAATTTAAATTCTACTGGTGCTAGTAAATTTTATTGAAGAAAGCATAATTTGAATTTCAGATTAATCACACAGAAAGCGTCGACTGCATTTCAGAACAGTTAGCTTCTATATTCACATTTTGACCGTTACAATTTTTATGTCACTGTTCTATGACTGCACGAAGTCTAACAATGGTCTGTCCCCACTCGTTCAAACAAACAAAAAACCAAAAGTAACAATTTTCCTGAAACAATTCTTAAGAGCTTCATAGCCATAACGTGAGATAGAACACAATTTATGATCGATTGCTCATGAATTATTGAAGATAAAGACTTCAAATTTGGTTCCGTTCAGTCAGTTCACGGTAGTTACCTTTTATAGGTATACGTGTTAAGTTTGATTACAAGCTATTCAGTGAATTGACGATTTTTATTAATAAATAACCTAATAAATAGCCTCCTTCTTTTCTTACATACTGAGTTCTAATTTTGCATATGTTTCAAAGAAATATAAAACAGGAGGAAAGCACAGCGGTCGGAAATCAGAAAAAGCTGGTCAAAAGTCCAAAATAGTCCTAAAACCCAATTTACAGTAAAAAATCTCAAATTCAAGATGGCTGACAGAAAGTGGCCGATATATGACGCTAAATTATAGAATTTAATAGAAATTTCGAGTGCGTCTGGTCGCGTAAAACGTATGTAAGGTCTGAATTTGAGGATTTTTAGGTAATTGATTCTAAATAAAGTACGAAAGGTAAATATATGAGATATAAGGCATATATTTGGAATAATTTCCTCATTTCGACCGAAACAACTTCGATACTATTAAAGCTTATTCTTATTATAAAGCTTATTCTAATTATTGAGATTATTCTAATACATATGAGTTATTCACATCGTCATATATAACCGTCAGAGCATGAAAATATAGCCATAGCAAAAGCTTTTCTCAGTTTCATCTATCTTGAAATATGGCACTTTTTAGAAGAATGTTGATCTAAAATAATGATTTGCGATTTTAAATTCTCGTGGAATTTTCGTTTCAAAAATCGAAAAATATCTTTACTGATGCCTGATCCTGTCGAAAGTGATAATTTATAAATTAAAAAATCATAGGTTAAAATATGATAAATGGCACACGAAAAAGGTGTATGTTCATAAAAAAACAATTTGAATTAGAAACGCTCGTATGGAACGCGAAGAGACAACGCTAGCTATTGTGTAACCAAGACCTCTTATAATAGTAAACCGGACATACACGGAGGCAAAAAAATGGCTCAGAACTCGAACCGGGAAAAAATCCGGAGATTTTCTCTTTTGATATATGAACTTGACTTTCATATACGCATTTTCCAACTTTTAATAGTACTATTTCGATAATTTACGATTGATGCGATGGAATCGATGGATGATCGATGGAAATTGCAAGAGGTTTACACAATAAAAACATACAATTTTCGAAAAATGAGGTTATAGATGAGCAAATGTTTTCGACTAACCTTCAGGAACACCTTCCATATTGCTCAAACCGATTCGTATTCTGTAAGTATTTACGTATTTTCAAGTTACTGGTTTTCGAGGGGTCAGTGGCAAGTGAAATATGCTACTGAGTCGCAGTATACTTCCTATAGTTGCTGTGGTCTATACACGTGGGCCAGCTCTCTGTCCCTTTAAAGAACTACGCAATGATTCCTTCTCTAGAATATTCTGAAATATTAACGTAAACCAACGATTTTGAAATTTCGACTTTTGTCGAGCTTTTTCGGTATTCCGACCACTGTGGAATGCGGCGTGGTGATACACATGGCTAACCCTTCTACCCCCCAATTTTTTTGCTAAACTCCCTCCTCTCTAATTTATTTGGAAATGCTTATTTTCCTTTTTCTATCTTTATCTTCTGTAAAATTTTCATTTACAACTTAGTTTCTGAAATTAAGCAACCTCCTTAATTACGTGATCGGAATTCTCAGTTTGTATTAGATTAGGGTTAAAATTTGGAATTTTTAAGAAATTTTCTTCGCCCATAAGTGGGTGTTACTAATATAGTCACTTACACGTAAATGTTGTCTCACCAGAAAACAGAATAGATCTTATAAAAACAGGATCTCTCTTATTTTCTTGGTACCTATATCTACAAAAATTGCTTCTGCTTCAAAATCCTGGGTACAGGTTTAATAATTATTCTCTAATGATATCAAAATAATTATGCAAATTTTTGTCTAATATTTTGTCTAATGTGATATTATGCTAAGTTCACAATACATATTCCAGTGATCACTATCTCTATAAGCACATGGCTGAGAAACTAATGGTTCAAAGGGACCGAACGGCATCCCCACCAAAGAACGAATACAGAATTTGATTTCACATCGTCATTAGGGGCACAATTTTATTGTGGTTTTATGGCGCCCTGCATTAATTAAAAGTGTCTAACGAAGCAGGAGTAAAACGTCTTTATTATGGCGACAGTAACATAGACCCCGAATAATTTGTATAGACTCCAATTTATTATGTTTTGAAGATATATTTTCAAGTTTAATACTCCATGAAAATTTTCCGTACTCCGTAATATAAATGTAGAAGACGCTAGTTATGCTTTCGTGCTACCTATATATTAGTAGATCGCTCTCTGCCGCCATAAAACAATTTTCTATGTCAGTAGGCATGTACAGGGTTAAATTAGTTGAAGACTTGACAAATACGTCATCTGATTACATCATTGTTCAAACTAATATATTGTTGCTGTGCAGCGTCAAGGGAAACTAGTTTCATGAAATTTGTTTCATGAAACTAGTTTCAGGTGATCACTACAACTTGATAAAGTGATTCTGATATGTGTGTCATTAAACTAGAGTCGCTATAGTTTCAAGGTCAAGAAAATGATTTTACCTATACTGAAACTGAACTGTAGAAAAACAAAAATTTGTTGAAACTATTCTTCGGAAAATACGTATTAAATCCATTTTTTTAAAGTTCCTAAAAGTCTCTAAAAAAATATATGTTAGCGGTAAAAGAGCACCCTCCTGGTAGAAAAAAAATCCAGAACCGGAGTACGTGTAATCTCGCGACGACGGCTGAAATACAGGCGTAATGAAAACAGTCCTTCACCGTAATCTTGGAGGATTTTCCTCTGGATCTAAAGTCACCCACGAACAAATCGTGAAAGCGATTTCTATCTTTCCAGGTGTCTTGGATCCGACACAGAGATTTGCACTTGCTGACTGTGGGGCGATTTACATACACCTCCGACCAGAGATTTATTAGCATCCACA
The DNA here is from genome assembly GCF_000390285.2 of Anoplophora glabripennis. Lineage (NCBI taxonomy): Eukaryota > Metazoa > Arthropoda > Insecta > Coleoptera > Cerambycidae > Anoplophora > Anoplophora glabripennis. The sequence continues at coordinate 458,891 of NW_019416430.1, read as the reverse complement.
ACCCCATGACGGAGGACTGGACGCTGCAAATCCGATACCCCCAGCGGCGGGACAGCGGCGTCTACGAGTGTCAAGTGGGAACCACACCCCCCATGGGTCACTCTATGATACTGTCCGTAGTGGGTAAGTGTAATAAATGTTGTTACATAAATGTGTTCATTCAGCGCAAACATGTAATCATTACCTCTCATCTTTATATGTATATTTTCTCCTTATTTGCAGGAAAAAGCTCTTTAATTTCAAAAGGGCTTAAAATTAACGACATACGAAAATTGTACAATTTTGAATAACATAAAAAGTATAACAAATTTGTTTAATTTACGTAGGAAGGAAGGAATGCTAGTAGTAAATAGTAGTAGTAATAGATAGATAGATAGATAGATTGACATTTATGTACAGGGTGGGCAAATAAGCGAGGTAAGCGGCTGTATCTCAGAAACTAGTGATCGTAGAGAGCTACGGTAAAAAATTTTATAGGTAAAGTGAGCAAGGGAAAATGCTGGAAATTATTTTCAAGTTTCCAAGATGGCCGCCAGTTGGCGTTTCCACCATATTGAATTACATAAAGTTACGTTTCTCACGATTTTCCCCAATGAATGTAACAAAAAAGTATTTGCGTTTTAATGTTAACTTAAAGTCGAACATTTTTTGTAAAAACAATTTTTCTCTATCTTTCGAAATAAAGTGGTGGGGGGTATTTGAATGTTGTTTGAAATAAATGCCTGTAACTTCGAAACGGCTTAATGGATTTGGATAAATTTGGTATCATTGAAAAGAGCATTTCTTGGGCTTTTAGGTTTCTCGTAATCATGACAGTTGCGACCTACACGGCCGCCGATAGAGGGCGTTATTCGATATTATAACCAAAATATTGGATTTTCTCAAAAAATTTAAATGCGATGATATGACTTTTTTTAGACTAGAAAATAGACAAATGACCAACCAATAAGCCTGCGCAAACCGCATCTTAATATCTTTTTCCTAACTCAAATTATTTAAAAAAATACTAAACCAGGAAAATTCATATATCCCCATTTAAAAATGCATCGGTTGCTTTCGATAAGAAGGCAAGTAGTAGGCCATGGACACGACAATCGCCTAACAAAAATATTGCCAAGTAACGTCAAACTTTTGTCACACGCAGCCTAATATTGTTGATTGCGTATAATTTGAGTACTTTTTAATCAAAATGCCTCTCACAAATAATGAAGCCGTTGACATGATTGCGATTTATTTCGAGTGTTTTCAAAATGCAGCTATAGCTGCAAGACAGTACGCGGCACGGTATCCAGATCGCCGT
>NW_019416430.1:421953-457070 GCF_000390285.2 Anoplophora glabripennis | reverse complement strand
AGATAGATAGATAGATAGATAGATAGATAGATAGATAGATAGAACTTTATTGACATTTATGTACATTAAGTGGTACATTTATAGTCATAACATAGGCTGAGTAGTGTTCATAAAAGTTAAAAATTCATCCACAGTATAAAAACAATGATTTAAAAGAAATGATTTCGTAAACCTGTGAAAGGTTTTTTGAGACATGTTTTTAATCTGTTTTCGTCTACAAAAATTGTCAAACTTGTTGAACAGACTGATTGTAAGTTTGTTACGTTTGGTTAGGGTAATACGCGAATAAGATTCAACCAGATTTCCAGCATGCCTAGTGTTATATTGATGTATATCAGCATGAGATTGCAAATTACATAAATTGGAATGAACAAGTTGAAGCGAATCAAGTAGATATAGGCAGGTCAGTGGTAGAATCTTATACCTGACAAATATCTCCTTGCTGGGAGCTAACATAGGGACACCCGCAAGCAGACGAACAGCTGCTTTTTGTAACACAAAAACTCTATACGAACCACTAGAGTTGCCCCACAATGGCACACCATAGGTTAAATTACTATGTATTAATGAAAAATAAACCATTTTAATTACATTATTAGTGACAAATGGTCTTATCTGTCTCATAAAGAATATCTGCGTAGCTAGTTTTGAACATAGTTTATTGATATGAGGTATCCAAGTTAAACCAGGGTCAAGGGTAATACCAAGCAAATTAACTGGTTCAGACTTCTCTGAATTTTTACTGGTTGTAAAAGTTACTAAGTTTGTTTTACTAATATTTAATTTTAGATTATTTGCTGAAAACCAGGCATTCGCGAGATTTAGACTGTCTCTGCTGTGCTTATCAATAGTAATAGTAATAGTAATAATACTAAAGCAATCAAATAGATTTAAATATTCCAATATTCATGATTTTATCTCGGAAACTATGCTTCTAATGGACATTTTTACTTAACATTTTCTGTAGGTTTTTTTACTTTTCGATACTTTAAAATATTTAATATTCGGACAGTCATATTGTATCCGCCATCTTGAATTTTGAAAATTTAACTCTGGGTTCGGAATCAGCAACCCCAAAACTCCTTTATCCATATATACACTTTTTAATGTCTCTCTTTTCGTTTTTACAATACAAATAAATAGATTAAAATATTCATGAATTTTTTTCTCGGAAAATATGTTTCTAATCAAAAAATTACCAACCCTTTACTTAAAATTTTATGCAGAATTCGACAATATTTGTTATTTTTCAATATTTTAAAGTATTTAGTACTTGATCCGCCATATTGGATTCGCCCTCTGGAATTTTGAAAATATAACACTGGATTCGGAATCAACGACTCCGAAAACGTAAATGAATGGTCATATTTTTTGCATTAAAATTTTTCGCGATATGCCCTTGGACTGACCTTGACCCGGGTTAAACGGACCCCAGATTCGGATTCAGACACACCAAAAACATAAAGACAGCACAGTCTGGTGTTTCGGACGAGGTACTTTTCTTTGTGGCGCTGTGTTATTAAAACAATAAGGTCAAAATCACATTAAAATAGAATATTCTGTTTCACCAGCTGTGATTGGTGTAATTTTTCACGGGATTCTATTTAACCAATCAGCGATCGCATTATCTTGAACGTAGGCGTAATAGTTTACTACTGTTCATTGTAAACGACAATTAATATTGACGACATCAAGATTTACAGATTTTTCATTATCAGTATCAGTCGTGTAATGTTTGGCCTAAAGTCGGGTGTCACGTGGTTTGTAAACATTATGAAAGCTCCGTAGAACACCCCATTCTGTTACACGTTAAATTAACTTTATATTTTACTAAATTCGGCAAAATTATCTGAAAAATATACATATAACATTACAGTGACAGATTAAATTGAAATTAACCAAAATACAGCAAATTGTCCCGGTAATTTTACAGATTTCATACAATTTATGTAATAAAAAGACAAACAGTATCAAGGACAAATATACTGAGCTTGAAACTTTGAAATCTTAAATCTCATAAGCAGACTTATGCAGTGCCTTTCTCAAGTATACTTTTATTATAAACTTAAACATTTTTTTAGCGCAATGATATTAATTAAAATTAGCGTGGTAACTTTTTGTTCATAAACACATTCCAAATATTTTAAAAATTATAACGTTTCGTCATTTTCATGAAGCAAATTACCAACTACCGAAAAACTATAGAAATACTTTTAGGTAGTAAAGATATTTACTATTTTATAGTGTAAATATTCGACCTAATTTTTATTTTTTTTTAGACTGGACTGCCAGTAAAATAAATTATATTACCTTTACAATTATTTGATTTAATAGTGAATTGCAATAAAAAAAGTCGCTGTACTCACCAAAAAAGAACAATACTGACAGTTTTTTTATCTAAAGCTTAAAATGTAATTATTATAAAATATTGGGAAATGTATTGCATAAAAGAAATCCCAATTATGCTATAGTCGAGCTTCCACAGAAGAGAATAGAATCACACTTTTTAAAACAATTCTTCTTTTTTAAGAACATAAACTCATTATCTATAAAAACGTTTCAAAATTAATTTATTAATTTAAACAAATAGACAAGGCGAAATCGGCGGCTTCGTATGAAAAAATTAGTGGATTCGATTTTTTTGCATAATCACCTCCGTGAGATGTCCCTGAATGAGGATCAAAATGTTACCGGCCGGTAACCTGGTCACAATTTTTTTATACTAATTTTTTTAAACAAATTGCAAAAATAACTTGTTTTGCTCCGTTTTTTAGGTATTTTGGGGTATTCTAAACAAAATATTTCCTATGCACTATGTTCCTAAAATCAACGGTTTCTGAGTTATAAACAATTTAATTACGAAAAAAATTCAAAAACGGCCATTTTCAAGACTCAAAAACAATAACAAAAAATCAAGTTTTTGATGTTACTAAAGTTTAAACGTAATCTTTTCCGGAGCAAAACAAGTTATTTTTGCAATTTGTTTAAAAAAAAAATTAGTTTAAAAAAATTGTGACCAGGTGACATTTTGATCCTCATTCAGGGACATCTCACGGAGGTGATTATGCAAAAAAATCGAATCCACTGATTTTTTCATATGAAGCCGCCGATTTCGCCTTGTCTAAAATATATTTTTATGTTATATAAAAAGACTGATATTCGATATACACTCATGTAGTTTTATAACGAAATTGTCTCCTTTTTATGTTTGCAAAAAACATTTCCACCGTATACAAATATGTACTTAAAGATTACAATAAACTGCTGTCCACATTTGTTTTGCACAGATTTGATATGTAATAGGTATTTATACTTATTATGTATTGAGTGCCTCAAAAATCACGCATGATTTGAATTTTGCCCCATTTGTATGATAAAATGTTATCAACGAAAAAAAAAAGACAGGGTGACAGCTGACAGTTCAGGGTTTTTAAAAATAGAGTTCTACATGAAAGTTTGACAGCTAGAGTTCGCTATTTTCGTACAAAGTATTGTTGGAATAGTAATTTAACTTCATCAACTGTGAAGAGATATTGAAAATTTCAGGGAGAGTGGATCAATTAGTGATCTTAAACAACCTGGCCGTCCTTCAATAAGTTGTTCAACACAAAACATCAAAGCAGTTTGTGAGAGTGTTGCTGATACTCCAGGTACACCAATTCGGCACTGTGGTCAAACATTATACATTTCAAGAAGCTTTTGAATGGAATGGATTATGAAGCAACAACAAGTGGATACTGATTTTTCGAACAAAATCATCTTCAGCGATGAGGCTCATTTTCATCTTCGTGGCTTTGTTAATAGACAAAATTGTCGTATTTGGGGTTCAGAAAATCCACGAGTGATTGTTGAGAAACAAATGCTTCCACAACGTGGAACGTCACTGTTTGATGCGGATTTTAGGCTGGAGGCATTATCGGATTATTCTTCTTCGAACATGCTGCTAGTCAGGCAATAACAGTTAATGGTGCTGGCTATCACGACATGATAATCTATTTTATTGTGCCTAAATTGCAAGATATGGATATAATCGATATGTGGATTCAACTACCGCCCAGAATATGCGATTTAACACTGTTGGACTTTTTTCTTTGGGTTTTTTTTAAGTCTAAGGTTTATACCAACAAGCCCACGATCACCCTCACCTTGAAGGAGGAAATTGGGCGCTGTATTTAAGAAATTTAGTTGCTTTTATGCAAAACGGTCATAGAAAATTTCGACAAAAGAGTGCGTATGTGCCAGCAAAACTGCGAAGACCATTTCCCAGATATGCTATTCCATACATAACCTTACACTGTATAGTTATGATTCAATAAAAAAATTACCAATTTTTAATTAAAAACCTGTATTTTCTATCAAAATTACTTCTTGTGTGAATTTTGGGACACCCTTTAGAATGTACTTTGGTCGTAAAAACAAGAAAAACTAATATATAGCTTTATTCACATAACCTAAACAGTTACCTGCATGTCTCACTAATTAAGTGATATCCCTAATGAAGCCAGTTTTGGATGCACTTAATTAGTATAGTTAAGCATAACAAGGTATTTGCTGGTATAATGAATCTCACACGTGATATGTATATTAAGTTCTAATTAATGTTAGTTTATCTCATTTAATATCCACGGATTCTCTGCCACTATATTTACCTATTTTTGTGAGAAAAAATTGTGTACAGGGTTATTCACACTAGGACATTCTACTTCCGTTATCGTTATCATAGAGAAAAATGACAAACACCGATTTTTCTTGCAATCGCAAAGAAATATATAAAAAAAACTATTGAAAACTGTGTAATGAAATGGAAGTCTCTGTATATTTGCCGTTTTGTTTCTCATTACAATGATATACCGGGTGATTCAGTTTGGTATTCGCGGCCCTGTATCTCTTTTATTTTAACAAATAACTATAACAAACCCCATATATTTTTTTTTAATCGCCGCTCAAACTCTATTAAATGACATTATTAGATCGTCTCCATGGTAACATATGACAAAATTGCTATGTTTTTGTTCAAATGGCACACTATATATTTTTTTATCAATTCTGGATGATATTTTTTTTCTGCGTTTAGCTATGTAAGAAAGTTTATAGTTTCATTAGAAATATTGAAAAAACAGCAAAAAAGTTGAACCCTACATTCCTTATTTTTATTTTGAAAAATGATAGCCAGCTGCGGAAACAAGCTACTATGTTTTTTAAAGTAACATATTTTGTTTTTAATACAATAATAATATAACAGTTTAAAACAATACCTATTTCAAATGTTCAAAATGACCTCCATTTGCTTCCAAACACAAAATATCTCTGTTTATCACTCCCCCTCTACACTCTACTCTTATTCTGTTTTTAAGGTCGTCAATATCATTTAGATGTGATTTAGGTAAGGCCAAAGAAGATCCAGAGATCTAGCAGGTCATTTAACATCTTTATCGGATGTTCTTCTTCTCTCTTCTTTTCTTTTGAAAACTTCCATCTGTCGCCAAATTCCTGGCTAACTTTCCGAAAATTTTATCTGATAGAAGTTGTCTGTCTGCAGAAAAATCATAACAAGTTTTTCTTGGTTAAGTACTGTAAGTGTTCATGTTATAATTGTTATAAATAGAATAGGTAGGTACAAAATGTCAATTATTTCCACAAACCGTTATTTAGAAACGTCAAAATTCAGTTGTTTCCGCAGCTGGCTGTCATTTTTCAGAATAAATCTACTGAAAGTAGGGATCATCTTTTTTGCTGTTTTTCTAGCAATATTTCTAATGAAACTATAGACTTCCTTAAATAGCTGTATGCAGAAAAAAATATTTTCCAGAATTGATAAAAAAATATGTGCCATTTGAACAAAAACAGTTGACTATAGCAATTTTGACATATGTTACCATAGACAAAATAGAGTGAACTGTAGAGGCAAGCCGGTGAAGCCAACCGTCAGCCAAACCTCGGCCCTGTCAGCCTCGCGTTCTCAGTCGCTGTTAGACATTCGCTGTGTCAACATTGTTACTGTTTTATTAAATATATTGTTTTCCTTTGTGCAATCATGGGACAGTGTATCGTTGACGATTGTAGTAGCAGATCTGATCGCAATAGTAATGAAATTTCATTCTTTAGGTAAGTAATAATATAAAAATATTTTATAACATTTCGACGGCGTCGCGCAGCATTCTCCATCTCACATGCACTTATTTCCAGTGTTGGCTTCATGTTTTTTAGTGCCCACGTTATTAACTGATGTAAATATACAGGCTCATATTATCAACCGGCTATTTACAATTAGTTTTTTGTCACAATTGGTGTTTATTTTCATGATGGCTATTAAAAATAATTGTAAATATTGAACCCTCAACCTATAATTTCAATAATAAACATACGTTAATGTTAAATTACAGGTGATTATTACTGAATAAAATTGTATTATTTCCCCATTTTCTTGTGTTAGAATGTTGTGTTTCATGTGTTAGAACTTATTAGAGCTATTTGCGAAAAATATGTAGATATAAGAATAAATCACGAAACAAAAATATTTAACTCTCTAAAAGTTACAAAACGACATGTACTAAATAAAGTTACAATATTTAAAGGCCAATAAAGATTTTAAAGTAATGTTAGAATTTTATTTTTTATCCAAATTTTAAAAATCTTAATAATAGCTTTAGCAATTTTAATGTTTATATTCGTATATTAAAAATATATGCCGTTACATTTTGCATTAGTTAAACTAATTTTATCATTATGTTTCAGAAAAATGACAATTTAACAAATAGAAAAAATAATAATATATTTTTTTAATAACTCCTATAAAAACAGTACACTCAAGCTGCAGAAAAATAAAAGTGTGTATCATGTATTAAAAAAACTTTTTGAATGTGAACTTATTTAAAAAATATGAATAATAACTTGTGAGGACTGTACGTGAAAAGTATATCGATGTGATAATAAATCATAAGTTAAAATATTTAATTCAGTGAAATCTACTAAAAGACAAATATTAAATAAATTAGTATTATTTAATGGAAAATAAATATATTTAAATTATTTTGTAGGTTTATTTAATATAAGCAAGACAAATTATATTATTTTCTGAATTACAAACTTGAAAAATAACTATTTGTCATAAGTATAAATATATTGCCTTAATCCGAACCTGCTCAAAGTATGCGCGCTCAGATTACTTCACACACCACTTCCCCGCAATTTGGCTTCATCGGTTCCCGTGCTTTGGGATAGGAAACTTACACTCTAGGTGCTCTGTGTATGTTACCATGGAGACGATCTAATAATGCCATTTAATAGAGTTTGAGCTGCGATTTAAAAATATATGGGGTTTATTATAGCTATTTGTTAAAATAAAAGAGATACAGGGCCGCGAATACCAAACTGAATCACCCGGTATACATATATATGTCATATGCTTACTTTGATAATTTGTAGAATATTTTAGTTTATTTACTGACCCTGCAGTCCACATAGTCAAAATTCCCATGAAACCAGTGCATGGATATGTTCATTATTAAATTTACTAAACAAATTTAAAAAGCCGTATTTTGTTATAAAAGGTGTTTGAAAAATCTTCATCCTGTACTACATAAAAGGCAAAGAACAAGTTACAACTACATTGAAGATGTATAGGGACAAGTCCAACCATTATATGGCGTTGTTTAAGTAGATACTTTTTGCAAATGTAGTGTATACTTAGGTATGTGATATTTTCTGAGATTTAACTTACATATTGTAAGTTAGCAACGTTTTAATTATGAATTTAGCTGTTATGTAAGGCGTTTCTTAATTTGTCGATGAAAAATTAATGATCCTATTCCTAAGAGATCCAAATCGAATCTGAGATGATTACTCTTCTATTTTTGACCGCTTGGGTAGAGATGTTCAAACGAAATTCTTGTCGGATCATGGTGGCATTTGTCTTTTAATGCTCTTCTTACTATAGCTCTGTCTTCAGCTACTGTTGTCCTTTTCCTAGAGCCGTTATGACCATAGTCACAAAAATTAACTGCTTCTTCTTCTACTTCTTCAGTTAATCGTTTTTCTTTTCGCTGGGTTGTTCCGTAAGTTCTCGGATATTTTTTATTATAAATTTTTATTGAAAATAACAAAATTAAAACAACAAATTAATCAATAATGTATTCTCTGTCATTATTTACGACCTGCTTCGACCTATTGATGACGTTTCGCCAAAAATCATCTGGTCGTGTATCGAAGAGGCTGGTGAGCCAGGTTTTGACGTGCTCATCCTTGGCGAAGCTTACGCCTCTCATTTGGTTTGATATGGAGCGAAAAATTGATAGTCCCATTCGATTTCAGTCACAGGCTCCTTGACGATATTTGATGTGTGCAAAAGCACGTTGCCGTGAATAAGGATGACCATCTCGATCGACTCTTTTCCACCGGATTGCTTTATTCACGTGGCAAAGCTAACAGAGATGGCGTCCTTGTTGATAGTCCTGTTCTTCTTCAGTACTTTTCAGTACACCGCACCCAGTCCCACTAAACCCAGATGGTCTTCTTGGGATGGAGATGTTGCTTGAGTCTGGGGTTTGTGTTATCTCCTGGAACTGTTCACTCCTTCCTTTGCTTCATATTGACGTAAAGACACCATTTCTCATCTTCGGTAAAAATTCGGTATAGAAATCGTTGTGTCATAAAGACACATAGCTATTTGGATGAAATAGATTAATTTTTTCAGAACTTTGCAGTAATTCCGAATGAACACATATTTTGCATTTCGAATTTCAAATGACTAGTATATTTAAAATTACTGAAGGCACTTGAACGAAATTTCAAAGAATTTTGACTGTAGATTGGAAGACAAGAAAATTTGATTAATTTATGACTTAATTGTCCTATGTTGATTATCATTTAACTGTAAATTATTTTTAATAAATAAAACACCAGTTATGCATGTGTGGTACTAATTTTGATCCTTGAATTGTCTGTTTCCATTTGTTCCACGTAAAAAGTTAGCAAGTATTTTATATATTTTGGAGGAAAATTTGTTATGACCTTGGCACTGATTTCTTTATGTATTTTATTGAAACGACTTAAAAAATCTTTCTCATTTTAATTTGAATAAATTCTTTAGAATATCTACTGTAATTAGAAACTGTAATGTAAGATTTATTCGAACAATTACTTAATTAATGCGTATGAGCTCTTTACCCATGAGCAATTTTCCTAATTATTTTGGTTAGCTAACGATAGAGCGTTAATAAATTTGCGTCGCGCCAAGAGGTTGCTCATTAACTGAAATTAATATGGCTTAAATTTAAACAGCACTGAATTACTTACCCAATTTAACAAAAACACCCGGGAGAAATCACAAAGGGCCCTTTAATAGATTTGGTCATGCATGCTTGAAAACATTTAAATGGGGAAACTGACACATTTGGTTCATTTGCATGGTTACAGCCTATTAGTCAGGAAGCACACTTTTATGTTTTGCATCATTACCTCGAAGTGCTCCACTACCCCTTGATTGTAGACTCTTTCTCAGCCTCAAGTTCTGTGCCGATTTGCTCAAAAATATTGAAGTGTATCTGATTGCTTGTGAAAGTTTAACCGCGGCAAGTAACGGTTATTTTTGTAATTTTGGTAGATACGTACATAAACAGAATTACCTTCTTCAGTGACCCAGGCAAGGGAGTGGGAACGGTTTCAGGGTCTGAACACAAATAATTCCCATAAGTTATATTTGCAGAAGCAGGAATAATCGATTTCATACGGGGTTAGAAATTTTTCTTGAAATATAATAAGTATGGAATAAGCATTCTTTTTATTTAGCTTTGTAACTCATTTATTTTAATTTTTTTTATATTTTGCACTATTTTTAAAATACAAAATTAAATTATTTCTTATAGACGCTATCATATAATAAGTATAATATTTACTTTATTTTAATACAATTAATTATAACGTGGAATTAATATACAGGGTGTAACAAAAAAGGTGGGCTGGCTATACATAGCCATATTGTACTCATCAAGGCGATCAGAAAAGTTTGTGTACAGATCTGCTCTAAAATGATTCGTTTCTGAGTTATGGACACTTTAATCTTGGTCTGATAAATAACGTTTTTTTATTTATTTTAAATGAGTAACAAATAATGAAAACTACAACAACAGTAAATGAACTTGAATGAGATGTTCAAAATGACCTCCATGAACACCAATGCATTGTTGAGGTCGTCTTGTCATGGACTGCCTCACTCGCTCAAAAATTCCTGGTGTGTTCCGGATTCTCTGGCATCCGTTTTCTACTCTCTGCCGAAGATCCTCGATATCCTGAACTAGAGTAGAATACATCATTGATTTTAGATGACCCCATACGAAGAAATCAAGGGGATTTAGATCCGGGGAACGTGCAGGCCACGCTATAGGTCCTGCCCGGCCAATCCACCTTCCAGGATATGCTTCGTTTAAAAATTCACGTGCTATGAGACTGAAATGGGCCGGCGCCCCATCATGCATGAACCATATGCGTGCTCTAAAATTCAGTGGAACATCCTCCAACATGTTTGGTAGATCATTTTCTAAGAAATTACGATAATTTTGGCCATTAAGTCGTCCGTCATTAAGAACAAAAGGGCCTATCAAGAAATCACCAATGATGCCTGCCCAAACATTAATTGAAAATTGATGTTGATATCTGGATTGAATAATGGCATGCGGATTTTTTTCATGCCATAGATGTACATTATGAAAATTGAAGATACCATCTCTTGTGAAGCCAGCTTCATCTGTGAATAATAAGGAAGGCAAAAAGAGAGGGTCGTTGGCACAAGTTTCCAATAGCCAAACACAAAAGGCTTCTCGTGCTGGGAAGTCAAGTTCACTCAGTCCTTGTACCCGTTGTAGGTGATACGGCCCGCCACACGGTCGTATGATCAACTCCTTCTCTTAATGCAATTCTTCGAGTACTGTCAACTGCTTCTTCCTCAACACGATGCAACACACGTTCTTACAAGCGCAATGTTCTTGCAGTTCGTGGTCTACCGCGATCTCGGGCTCGCGGTTTGAAATATCCTGTTTCCCTTGGCCTATTATGTAACCTTTCAAAGGTTTTTTCATTGGATAAATGTCCGTGTGGAAAATGCTCTGCGTAAAGTCGTCTTGCTTCAGCCCTATTGCAGTATGCCAACCAATACATCAAATGCATGCTTGACATATCTTCAAAGGAATAATCTTCCATTTTCAGTGAGTAAAATTAATTACAAAAAAATGTATTAATAGAGTCAGATACTTAACTGTCACCATGACACCAACCGCAATTATAATCTTGGATTACTTGATAATGGTCTGTTACTGTACCAGAACTATAGGAAACTAAAAACTTAAAGTGTCCATAACTCAGAAACGAAGCATTTTAGAGCAGATGTGTATATAAACTTTTTTAATCGTCTTGATGAGTACAATATGGCTATGCCCACCTTTTTTGTTACACCCTGTATAATAGTTCAATTGCAATTAATCTTAACTGCAATTAAATTAATTGCAATTACGTTTTTAATATATTAATTAATTGATTGAAAATTTAATTGATTAATGCCTACCACTGCTAAATAGTAATATATTATGTCCAAAGTTGCAACCAACTCGACTTAGCGTTAAAATTATGTAGGTGAGTAAAAATATCTTAATTAGATTAATGGATTCTTAATTTTTTTACATCCAAAAGCTGAAATGAATTAGATATTGTTTTAATTTTTCCCCTTATACTTCGGGAACTATTTTTAATAAAAGTTTCAGTAAAATATCTGTACGTAGGAACGATTTAGAGTTTCAATCGGTACTTCCCATCCCCCGGAATAAAATTATGTGTATGCTACTGGTTTTCTTAAAGATATTGAAAATACTGCTACTACTAAATAATAAATGGTGATTATAGAAAGAATGTATATCAATTGTTTAGTATCGCCCCCTAGAAATGTTGAATTCAGTTGTAGTTTTACTTTTGAAGATATTAATTAAGTAAATAATAGACAGTAAATAATGACTTCTTGTAATCAACGAATTATATTTTTCTGTAGATTTTTGTAGGTATTTTCTAATATAAATATTTTTCAATATTGCAGTGATATAAAGTAGTAGGTCTATTTTTAATATAATAGAGGTCGGAGTGTCCATAAAAAATGTACAAATTTAATAAAAGTTTCTGTGAGCATAGAGTCGCAAAAGCTTCGCTACTAAGATAAATACAAAAAAATTGTAAAAACCACGTTCGCAAATTAGGTACTGGTTATCTCCGCAGTGGGTTTTTGTTGCCCAGATTAGATTAGACTCCAAAATTCATTGAAGACTTTAAAAAGTCATCAGAAATTTAATTTTCAACCTATTTAGTTTAATTCAACGTAATAACAGAATTTGCTAGGACAAAAAATAAGATGTTTTGCTGCAATAAGTAGAAATATAGAAGGAAAACTTAGTTTTTTCATATTTATCTCGGAGATCAGCCTTTCCCATGTGGCGAAATTACTAGACAGAAAATGGAAAAAGTAATAAAATGGATGAAAATGACAAAGGAAGGCGGTTATCTGAGATGGAGAGAATGATTAAATTATGTAATGCCGTTATATTATTTTGTTTGCTCTTTTGTAATGTTTTATTTATTGTGAATAGTTCAATAAATGGGAATATAAAAGAACAAATACATCTCTACACTAATTTCTTTTTCATGTTAATGTAGAAGAATTGCTTAAAAATCTGTTAGCTTTATACAAAAATTAAAAGTAAAATTTGGTTACCTACATCTAGAGCACTTTTAAACATTTGGTAGGGGTACTAAATTATAGAATAATATTAATTTTAAATAAACAAATATCGCTAATATATATTTTTTTAATGTTCACGAATTCTTTAATTTTAAAACCTGTGACTAAAGTCAAATTTGGTTATATCGAAACTATTAATTTGAAAGTAGGTAATTATTTTGGACTAAAACGTCAAAACGTTGCAATTTTAAGTAACCAATATACAAAGACTGCCTCTAGAGGGTGGTGTACTGAAAAGTGAAGGAATCATTGGTATTATTAATAAACAATCAGCAAGGAGGCAATCACATTTTTATCGCTTGGACAACACCACCTTTGTACTATATTTTCCTTATTATACAAAGTGATTTTAAAGGTAGGTTAATTAAGTATAAATACCATACAGCCACTTGTCGAGTATGTGCAAATCGAAGAATGGTTTTACAAACTCTCAAAAGACTTCTGTATTATCAGCAACTAAAAAAACATAAACATAACATAATAAAAAACATATAAGTTTAGGTTGTAAATGAAAATCGGAAATAATAAAAATTATTCAACAGCACAGAAAGATTATATTAAAAGGGAAAAGTCCATATCATCCTAACTACCTATTTTTTGTCTACCCCCTCGAGAAATACAAGAAACCCACAATAATATAGAATTTGATCGACCCATACAATAATAGTTTAATATATGTATCTACATCGTTTATCGACAGGGTTCAAAAACAGACTTAACGATTGTGCGAGGTACATTATTTGAAGAATTGCTTATTTTTAGACATCTTCATCCACCTACACATTTTATCCGAAAATTATTCTTTTTAATGTTGAATGTCAACGGCGTTTAATAGGCCGAGGTTACTTACTTACTAAGAGTGCGTAGGTGGTACTCTTTCTGTTGAGGATTCATGAAAAGTGTAGCCGGAACCAATAATAGTGAATAAGGCCTAGTGTAATCTCTCGACAATGCCGCAAACACAATTCGTGAGCAAAGAGATAATGTTGATTACATACGATATACGAACATTTTATATTCGTCGATTAGAACTGTGTCTTGAATGCAATGGGCAAACCTTCGAACATTTTTACTAAGAGTAGCTATTGCACATGATATTGAGCAAATGATATCCATCGACACCGTCTGTCTATAGGATCCTTTCACATCTACTTATGTATTCTTTCATTTGACTGCATTTCCTTTTGCATTTATGAAAAACATGTTCTATTAGAGTGTATACAAATGTACAGGGTGTTATAAAAGATAGATTTATGTCTCTAGAATACAGTACCAATTGTTCCTTCTCAGAACAATTAATTAATGACAAATTAAAACAAATATTTTTGTTTGTTTTTGTAGTCAAATCCAACATATTTATCTAAAATCTGTTAGTATAAACTTAGTTTAATGATTATCCTAATTTTAGATAGATATCTGCATTTATTAATTTCATGATAACATTTCATGCAAGATGCTTTCCTGTAATATTTTAAATAATTCTGACTTTTAAATTTAACTTCCAGGACTAATGCAAATGTTTAGATTTGCATTTTATGACGTCAGTAGCGAACTTTTATCACGATTTAAATTTTAATCAAGAACCTTAAGGTGTAATTAAGAAAGTATTTTTAGACGTGATAGTATTGCATCAGGTTTAAAAATAACTACCTACATTTAAATAAGAACTAGGAGATTGTAGAGATAACTATTCATTTCTTAATAAGAAGTTATTCATTATTATTGAAAAACTGATGTCAAATTATATCTCAATTAAATATCAACGCATTTATATCAGCAAGTATTCTTTATTCATTTAAATGATACAGTTTACATAAATTTCGACTATGTTTTGTGAAATAAATATATTTAGGGTCAAAGGATGAAAGGATTAAAAGCTGATAGTAACTTTGAAGTTCAGACAGCAGTCTGTAAAACTGTAATGAAATGTAGAATGTCTAGAGTTGAATCTGATTTCTATCAAAAATGCGTTGGTCATTTTTAGCAAAATAATTAATTAGGGAAAATCGTTAGAAAGAAAAAACTTGAAAGAAAAATTTCATCTTTGTAATAAAATAACTTACAAAAATATAAAAGTAGCATGTTTGTTTAGTTGTAGAAGTATTTTTCCGGGTTCTGTAAATGCAATTTTTCCGTTACTACCTCAAAAAGTGACATGTGTACCAGCATACCAAAATTTATTTAAATAGATTATAAATCATTTTAAAATTATCTGAAAAGAACGATTTATTTTTCGCTGTTTTGACGCCATTTTAAAGTTGTCTTCTTTTGACCCCTAGAATCTGAGGAATATTAGGACATCGTATAGGGTGTTACTAAAATATTATTTGGTCAAATTTTAATCATACATCATGTAATAAATTAAGAAAATGAGTTTATAATTTACAATTCATATACCTGGATATTTCGTTTTAGAAAACGAGTATTAAAAATTAATAAAAACATGATGTAATTATTTTTTTTTTAATTCAGGAATAAAATAATTACTTTTAATCAGTTTATTCTAATCGTTATTAAAAAATGTATTGTCTGCATGTTTTCTTTTGTAAATCTAATATTCTTAACATTATTAAAAAAAGTGAATGAGCGTAATAAGCACATATTAATTTATTTATTAGGTAATTAAATTAATTTAAAAGATAGTAAGGAAAATGTGTTCTCACTGGATGCATACCAAAATTATATTTTGCAGCGAGTTACTTACTAAATATACTCGTACCACAGAGTTCTGATTTTTCAAACTAAAGTGAATTTAAAATTCTGCATGAAAATTTCTTTTGGTAATTTTTCTTGAAGTTGCTAGATTTTGAACAAAAGAAAGAAATTCAATCACCGCTGTGCTGTGGTTTTGAAAAGTTTATTTAACTTGTTTTGTTTGTTTACAAAATCGATTGTGAAAGTTTAAGAGTAATACATGAATATTTGTTTCGATTACTATTAAATGGTTTATTATTTTATTTTTAAAATACTTAGTTAATTAATTCATATTAATTTTTAAATTATCCTAAATTACAATCAAATTGATTTATATAGATAATTGATGATTTATTTTGGTTACGGCAGAAATTAAATTAAATCATGTCGGAACAAATTAAAAAAATACTTTTATCTGCTACTAGAAAAACATCTACGGCTACACCACATATGGATGTCTGCTTAAAATCATTAAATTATTACAAATATTCGAATATTTGTCCATTACATTATACAGTGTAGGAAAGTAACGATGGTCTATCAGAAGTTACGTGAGAGCGATAAAGTAAGCCATAGAAATCCATGTGATAGACAAGGATGGCTATAATGAAGGCGTCTAATTAGTCAACGCCCATTTCGCCCTTCCGCAAATAAGATCCACTTCTTATTAGATTAATACCAGTAGATATTAAATTACATATACCTAAAGCCAAAACTTCCAGAGAATTAACTTTTGAAACGACGTTAAAAGTAAGAATATTATATTTTCTTGTTATACTTCTACATTTTATAGTTAATATTAAATATTTTTATTAGATTGGAACATAATATAAAATATTTTACAAGCTCGTTATTGATTTATTTGTTTTACTTTAATATCTTTGAAGTTCCTGCTTTCATTTTATTTCTTATTTAGAGTATCTCATTATAGAAATACATCAGCACGAAGCTGTGCATAGTTTATTTAGTCATTAAATTTAGCATTTCGTTTCTAAAAGCTGGCAACTAATTTCGTAGGTAATTTCCTCGTCTGAAGATTCTCGGAAAGACATAAATTGGTCGATGCGTGCCTTCCGTAGCGATAAAATTTTGTTTCGTTTGATAAATAACTTAATTACTTCCCTAATATAAGAACTGCTTCATTCATTTTCATGCTAAAAGTAGCAGACGAGACTTTCTGCTCCTACTTCCTGTCGTTATAACTATAATACAACTACGCTAAATTCTTAATTTTTTTAATAGAATTAATTTTAAACAGTTTCTTACTCTGAAGTACATATGTACAGTATTTTTTCTAAGCTTGAGTCGTAACTTCAGCGCCTTGTTTCTTGGATTATTTTAGGCGAAAATGTTTTGATGAAACAAAGGTCAATAAAGTGTCATAGTGTCATTGATTGGGCTAATAATATGCCTAATAAAATTTATCTTTAAAATACAATATTAAATATAATGTAACCATAGCAAACCAAAGAAAGTCATTAGCATATGATGAATTTTTTCTTTGCTTTGGGAGCTGTATCCTTCAGATAAATTTATAAATAGGTACAAATAAATGAAAGCTACAATTATAAATTCTTAAGCTACTGCTCATTTAGAACTATATTTAATTATGTATTTTGAAGAAAAAATTCGTACAGAGAAAATTTATTCAGGTATTTTTAAGAAAAATATCTTAAAAAATACTTATTTTCTGAATCAAATGAAAAATACCTTTTTTGTTAGTAACAGCAATAGACGCTAAATCCAATTTCCAAAATATTCTGTGATGTTGAAATTCTGTAGGGTTTTATAACGTCTCTCCAGTATTTCCATTAGAGTTTAATAAACTGTACTACTTCCATTGAACATTTGTCTCTAATTAAAGTTGTTGGCCCAGTTTAATCAACTCAAATCATTTCTGAGATATGAACAAGAAAAGTGCATAGGTTACGAAATATTTACAAATTTAACATAAAATTATTAAGTAATTAGATAAAGTAAAACCAAGGAAGATGTTAAACTTTGTTGATTCGACATTCGTGCAATTTTAAGTAATTTGAAACTGTGAAGTTTTATATAAAAACTACAAATAGAAGTTATTGTAGAATTAAAAAAAAAATACGTAAAATAATGTCAATATTCTGGTTAAAAATTCATGTTTGCACTGGAATGGTAGTAATGCATACTTTTTGGAAGTGTTTATCATTACATATTTCATTCCCAACATTGTTTCGTTTTAATTCTGTTTTAGAAATTTATTAGAAATTTAAAAATTTTGATATCTATAGACCGTTGAAAGAAATTAAAGTTCTCTTGCTTAATTTTGACAAACTGAATCGTTTTCTAGAAATTCAGGTTTACATTTGCATGATTTTAAAATTTAATAACATCGATCTCATATAAAGGAATAAATAAATAAATAAATAAATCTCTTATTATTGAAGAAGAAGAATGCTAATTATTATAAATCAGTACTACTACTATTAGTCTACATCTTCTACAATAAATTTAGCTGTCTCAACTTTTTGAAGTACTTTTAAATTTGTACTATGTTTGGGCAGACCATTAAACAGTGGCAACCCCATATTAAATGAATTTTTCTGTGAATTGTGAGATCCCATAAATGTAATATCAAGGTTTTCCCTAGAATGAACAATAGACGCATTCGACCGTGCAGGCGCCGAGTAAGCGCTGAGCTAACAATAAGCTGTGAAATTATGCAAACCGCTATTAACTTATTAATTGACCTTTTTTCTCTACAAATAATCTCGTGCAAAATTAATTTTTCTATTTCAGTATTTAAAGTATTATCTAATTATTTATAATTATTTATTGCCTTTTTTCCTATTTCTTTTAATAATTTGGTATTTGTGCTGCACACTGAAAAGAACAGAAGCTATTTATTTAAACAGTTTCCTATTTAATCTGATAGATGGCATTTGCGGCAAATTGTTTCATATGTGTAGGAATTTATTATTCTTCAAATGCCCGTATGTAATCTTGAATTTCCGGGTAACAGTTAGACTTCTCAAAATTAAAAAATAGTGCTTTTTTCTAATTACCGTCAATATTTTTCAAAAATATAAAAAATAGACTAAGAACAAAAGGTGAGGCTGAAAGAATGGCGTTGACTTCCTAAAGCTACCCCATATGTAGCGCGAGGTATTTGAATAACACCGTAAAGTAGTCTTCAGATGTTCCAAATATAAAATATGAATAAACTGGAGATAAAAGTATCGGCTGCTGATATTAAAAACACCGAGAAACATATTTCATTCATTATACCTACTTAACACTGTTAAGAAGAATGTACTGCATTCTTTCCCATATCAGTTGAAGAACCAAGAGGTTGACAGTATGTACCAGGTTCGGTCGCTGACGCAGCAACTCGGCATTGAAATATTTGAAAAACTTGTTCCCATATTTATTTAGCCATACCCATATACCTACAGGTCTGGTCGGACTAAACGTGGAGGTGGTAGAAATGTATACGCCCAGTTGAATAATGCGAGCGCGGGCAAACGAAATACATTGCTGCATTGGGCCACTGGGCAATAAATCTCAGCTAAGTGGTTGACAAATTGCCCAGCAGTGCAGTGCAGCAATGCGGAATTTAGTGTGATTCAGGTAATTTTAATTTATTATAGGCACCTTCTATTAATCATTGATATTATAATTGCGAAAGGGAGAAATAATATTATTACATGGCATTTTGGAGACTTTTTGAAATGGAACAGAATGAAATTTACCATCAATGTAATAAAATTGTTTGAGTACATAAATAATTAAAATATGTTGTTGGCCAAAGGAACATGTAATAGAAATTTTCTACACATTATATACAAATTATTATAATTTTTTACCTTTAGCAGAAAACTTTTTTAGGGATGCCTATTTGATTTATTGTCAGGCGTTTTTTTACATGTTCAACTGACTTCGGAAAGACTACTTGAATTTAATATTGTTTCTACAAAAAAACCGCCAGTGGAGTATGATTTTCTTGGGAAAATGGGGGCGGCACCTTCTGTAGCACGCCACTGGTGAAAGCCGCGAGTTTAATATTGCATTCAGTACAAGGTCTGAGTAACTGAGTACGCTATAGTAAATTTTACTCAATTCCGTCAGCTTATTATAAATAAATGACAGAGCATTTTTTTTTGTAATCTTTAATACCCTGTATACCGTGTCCACCAGGAAAAAAGTTTATGGAACAAACTAGTTACTTTTTGGTAATGAATCTATTCCTGCAGTTTCTGTATTTAAAGTGAAATCACACTGTATATTTAATTTTTTTGACAAAATCTAATCTAATCAATTCAGTCCATATTTTTTAATAATGTCCTTCTTTTAATAACACTTTTAGTTATAAATTATCCTTTGATATATTCAACACATAAAGTATTTAACAAAATAGTATAATAGCTGTGTTATTCAATAAATATAGGTAAAGGTATTTTTGATAGAAAATTGCAATGCTTGCTGCAGATCCTGTTTTTAACATTTACCCGTATTAAGTATTAAAAGTAATAAAATTAACTGTGTTTTAAGTTTTACTTTATTGCCTTGTTTCTATTTCAAGTAAAACTTGAAATAAAATTTTTCGATGATTTCGGAAAATTGTTCTTCTAAATTATTAAAGAGGTCGATATACCTACTATTTGTTTATTTCTACAGAAAATTTTGTTATTGATGATAATAAATTAATAATATAATATTTAATACATTCTGTACATCGAAAATAAAGTTGTCTCGTCATTTCTGTTACGTCCTGTATGATACATGCCATTATAAAGAAGAAATTTTTTCCATATTTTATTTAAATGGCATACTTTCCTTCGGGGTTATATGAAATCGCGGGTTGGCATTGTAATACGTTATTGGCATTTTCGGAGTCAATCATGGAGGGATACACAATTTTTTGGCAAGCCCGAATAAATGGACTCTTCTTTATCATCGAAAGAGTCCATAACCACTTATCTGAAATATATGGAAATTCAATTCAAGCTGGTGTAATTTTATACTGCCTTTATGTAGGGGTATAAAAAGCTAATATCCCCCCAAGTTCTGATCAATAAAGGAATTTGTAAAAGGTTCAAATAGCTTTTACTTAAATATACTGTAGGAGATTTGGAGTACAAAAAGGTACAAAAAGCTGTTTTCCTTTTGTCGTTATTTTTTCTGCTTTCGAGTGGTTTGAATTGTTCGCTGTGGTAACTACAATGTCTTCTCAACTACCAACACGCGATGATCTTTGGTGATTGTGGAGAAAGAGCTCTCCAAACAATTGAAACATTTTTACAGTCTTCCCTTTTACTGGGTACAAAAAGGAAAATATGAATTATATTTTTATTAGTTTTGTACATACTGTGAAAACTTATGCCTATGGCCTTAAAATATGTGAGTGAAGCGTTTCCAATGAACGAGTTCGGCTTCTGTAAATTTTTCTACGTTTATTTTTTTTGTTTGAGACAACCATAACGTGTTCAGAGAGCATCAGCCAGATAAATAGGTGAATTTTTCAAAATTTTTGTTAAAATACCTATAAGTAATTCCACGTCATAGAAGCCAAAGTCGCTCGAAACGCTCACTCGTTTTCTGTTAGGCCGCAGTTATACGAAGTATGGTTATGGCCTCGCAGAAAGCAATTAAAGTGTTTCGAGTGGTTTTGATTTCTGTAAATTCTTCTGTACAATATTTCGCTTTTAACATATCCTCTAAAATTTTACAAATAACTTTATATTACACAAGTCAATCTCGCTCCCAATGCTGCACTCGCTTAGTATAAGACCATAGCCTATGACTACAGCCTTACAGAAAACAAGTAAAGCGCTTCAGGTAAGTTCGACTTCTGTAACGCCTTCAACATTTCAAATGAAGGTAGTCGCTTTCTGTGAGACCGTAGCTTAACACTAGGTCCTTACAGAAAGTAACTAAAGCGCTTCAGGCAAGTTCGACTTCTGTAACGTCTTCAACGTTTCAAGCGACTGTCCTCGCTTTCTGTGAGACCGTAGCTTATGACTACAGCCTTATAGAAAGCCAGCTTCTGTGCGATCGTAGTTTATGACTACACAAGCGCTTCAAGTAAGTCCGACTTCTATAACTTCTTTGACCTTTTTAAGTTACTGTGACACAAAAAAGGAATTTGAAATGAAAAACCTCTTACGTTAGAAGAATCAGCCAAAAGGTTAGTTTGCGTAATCAGGCATATAAAGGCACTAAATAATACAAACAGATAATTATTATAAATAATATATGCACACTCTTTACTCACTAGACTACTAGACACACAAATATTGTGGAAACAAATCAGTTCGATTTTTGCAATTAAAATAAACCATTTCAATCGATTTTAAAATGTAATTTATTTATGTTCTATTGAATATATTTTTCTGTTCTAATGGCTATTACTTGAATAAATAAAACATTTTGTAGTTCGTAATATCTTATTTTAATTTCTCACATCCAAATTACCGCAGCTGTTTTATCAATTATGGAAATGGACTAATGTGAATTGTTAGCCCAAATATTTATTATGTTCACAATACCAATCGTTCATTATTATTTTTAATTATATGTTATTACATTTTACTATTGCATGTAGTTATATCTATTAAATCTATATCTGATTTGTCGAATGTAATAATGAGCTTTTATTACCAAAATACAAGGATGCGCCTTGGTCTCTTGGTTTACATAATACAGGGTAATTCAAAATTCAGTACAAAGAATTTATGTCAAAATAAGACTTTTTTTTCTTATAAACGTGGGTCCACAAATGCTTAGTTTTCGATATACGATTCTAGAGGGCGCCATCTGTAAAGGTACGCTTGAATTAAATTGGCCCTAACTTTTTTGCTACCTTGTACATTAACGTTTCGTATTAGTGCGCTTATTCCTCTACCAATTTTAAACAAAAAAGGTATACTTGGTCGAAATCTCTCAGGCCAACAGTTTCCGAGATATTGGCTCATGAAGAGTTAAATGCACACCATATATTCAAATTTTATTAACTATGTATTTACCGTCATATGTCAAAAATGTGACAGTTTATAAAAATTCTAAGAATGCCATCATAAATCACACAAAAAATAAAAAAATGTTGGACCACTCGGTATCTGTAACCTCAACAAAAATAAACCACCCTGTACATCAAATTATAAATATTAAATATTGAGTTTTTGTTTTAATAACTCAATTTAATTTGGAATTGGACCTTAATCAGTCTCGTGTAAATATTAATGTAGATAATTTTAGAAATCTGACTTTCTGGAATAGCGAATGAAAAACCCTCCCGGCGGGTTAAGGTAATGGTGGGAAGCACCATAAAATAAGAATTCCAATTATCTGACAAAGTCTTGTTTATTAACGAGCCGCCTTTCACTCCACCACTAATTTATTACGAAACTGCTTTTTTGTTCGTTCTTTAATTTTATCTCCTTTGTCTCCAAGTTACCACTTTTATCATTTGTGTTTTAATTAAATGTGTGCAAATTGTAGTTTTATTTCAGTAAATTTACATCGTTAAATAAAACGGTCACTGTAGCATGGACTCTTTCCTTTAATTCTGTTTTTACCGCAGCCAGGATCTTGCAGTAAAATGAATTTTCCTCCAACGCGAGTTAAAGAAGAATTCTTTTAACTTGACTTTCTTTTATATAAGATATTTAGGATCTGTGTATCTGAAAAATTAAACAATATTGCCAGTAAGATTGATATTAAGAGTAAGTTTTTTCAATCCGGTAATGAGTTATGAACAATTTTATCATACTTACTACATAATTGCAAAATTCAATTTAGAATTAAAGAAAACTGCATTTAAGCGTTAGGACCAGATAATATTAGAATTAGAGTAAAAACAAGGAATTTGAGAAACCTAAATTGTTTTAAATTACATAAGCAATAAGAATTAAGACATGAAGCGTAGTCAAAACAACTGTCTCGTTTGATTTTCAGTCATTTTCATGGAATATTTCTAGAAAGAAAAAGGTTGTGAATGATTATTTACTTTCATTGTAATAATATAAATGAAGGAATTGATTAATAAGAATAATATCTCTCCCCCTCATTCCAATTGTTAAGATTAATCCTCAAGTTGGAGACGTCTGTGGGAACATTCTTCCATAACCTGCAGAAAGGGATTCATTACCTAATCCAGATAGAACCAGACCGCAAATTGCTGCTGAATAGGAATGGTAAAGGGAAGAGTAGACCACAAAAATATTTATGGAGATTTTTCAAAATTTCTGTGATTTATCTTCTAAGCAAATGGTTGTTTTTTCTTCTTTTTTCTTATAAATTGTTAAGGTTTAAGAGCATAAAATCAACAATATTGCGTAGTAGATCTCATGTTCATATGGACATATTGTTATGTTGGTAACGTGAATGCAACGGTGTGGTCAGCAGTTCTAAACAAGTTTTCTATTAAAAAAGTCATGCACATTTATTTTAAATTTGATTTCTATTATTATTAATTATATTCTGTGGTATTTGGGACACACGCGATAATTCCAAAAATATCGTTTTTTAGAAAACTCATTTAAAGATTCAAATGATGTTCAACAAAGTTGAAATTTTTGTGACATATCGTGTTCAGATTACAAAATAGTGGGTTGTTAGTAATGTTGGACATATCAGAATTATACCAAATACAAATTTTGAAGAAATCATGTGGGACTGTGGAGTTAACAGAAAAAGTGCATAATTGGAGTTATCATATGTGTCCACAGATATGTTCCTCAGAGAAAATTGTAATAACGTTTAATTAATATGATAATAATTAAGCAATTATTGATATTTTTTTTATATATAACTTATTATTTATCAAGGAATGTAAGTATATTTTATTTAATGTTACTTGTCGGGAATCATGAACTGCCGTTAATATTTAACAAGTTGAATATAAATTTCAGTAGATAAACAAACTCACTATTTCTAAAAAAACTAATAACGAACATAAATTCAGCCTCTCGTATTTTTTACAAGTTAATAACTCATTCAGCATATACAATACATTCTCTGTTTTTCGACCAACTCTTATCCAGCGTAATCTGGCTGCTATGGCAACTGCGGGTCCATGATAGTTCGGTGAGAAATATACAAAGGGGAATTCTAAGGGTAAAACACAAAGTAAGGCTTCTATCTGGAATGTCAATATTTTGAACCCTCGCCCTTTTGATGATCATTGCACTTCTTTTGATATATGCGTGCTGGGGGCTTTGATTTTTATTATTTAATTTAGAATGATGATGGATTACGTTATATGTCTTCAAAATGCTCCAAATTGTAACCGCATATTTTATCTTTAATAATTGAAAAAACTGTGGTACATGAATGTGAAACATATATTTGCTTGATATAAGAATAATTATTGTAAAGTATACAAGGTGTTTGATGGAAACGAATGGACCATACTTCAAAGGTAGCTTTCTTGAACGAAAATAAAGTAAAAAAAAAAATAGTAAAATTTTGCTTCCTTAATAAACTAAATAAAATTGCTTTTGACATTTTTTAACACAACTTTTGTCGCTTTTTAAGATATGTTCATGGAGTTTGGGACAGAAGTATTTTGGAATATCCAATCGCTTGCACTGGGAAAAGTCCTGTTTGAAACACTAGAAAGATTTAGTTTTTTTAAAATGTCAAATTTATTGCAGTATATTTATGTCATGAACTGATATAATTGTGAAAATCAAATAACTTATTATTTTTATAATTTTCATAATACCTACTTATTTTCAAAAATTAAAAAATTATGTACCTACAAATTTTTAAAAAAATATTATTATGACATATAATCTAAATGCTTAATATTAAACATGTAACATTAATGATTGAAACAACTGCATACTGCAGATGGATGAAATTAATAGTATATTATTCGAATTATATTTGAATTTTTAAATTACACTCACAATTTAATTGTCCGATTATAGTTAACTTTATTAGTACTGAAAGTATTTGCGCTGGGAAACAGAGAATTGTTCATTAAGCCATAGGGTTCTGTTTAATTTAAATTTGTTGTATATATGTACACTGATTTTATATTTACAATTAACGTGAAGCTCTATCTATGATTCATGTTAATTAATATAGGCATAGTTTTACTAATTATGTGAAGAACTCCTGACTCAATTGGTAATAAATGCATGCAGCCTGTTATTTGTTCACTATTTAGAAAAACAGTGTAGCAAAATCCACGAAAATGCATTGCTAATAGCCAATTAACCATGTTATAAAATGTAATGAAAACAACAGTACTTTAAACAATATTTAAATTTATTTTTAATATGTACTTATTACTGATGGGTTTCTCACATAATGATTAAAAGGTTTATTTCTACTTCAAAACACTGTTTTATTATAGAATTGATAATCATATCTTTTGAAAAACTAAGTTGTACACAAATATTTCTATATTTCTTTAGATTTAGTTCCATAATAACACAAAAATAGATTTTAGTAATTTATTAAAAACCCATACTGCCCTTTCCTTTATATGAATTTTTTTTGTAATTTATTTCTTCAACAATAATACTATTTATCGTTGGAATATCTGGAAGATGAAATTGAAAATAATAATGAATTTATTTCCTTGATATAATATTAAAACATGTAGATAACAAAATTTTAACCGAATGGTATACAAAACATACTTCTTCTGGCAGATATTTTTTAAATTGTCATCATCTTATATCAGTTGCTGATTATAAAAATTTTAGTTGTATTGATGTTAAGTGCTCATCATTAAGTACTCATCTTAAAAGAAGAAATATATTCGTATCAATTTCGACTAATGCCGTTGCAAGTTTCTAAAGAACTATTGAATTGATTATTAGAGAAAAAGAACTAAAAAATCCATTTACTTAGATTATATAACAATATTTGGGAAAGATCAGCATGGATATGATACCATTTACTGTTGAAATCGATGCTTCGGAACATACTATAGCAGTCACATTAACCCAAAGGGAAGCTTATGTGATGAGAGTATCACTAAGGATGTGGAGACGTGATACAACGTCAAGTTACGCATATCGTGGATCAAAAATCAGTTCCATTTATGTTAAGGGCAAAAATAGTAGTAAAATAAAAATTGACAAAATGTAGATTTGCATACATAATTGTTATGTTATATACATATTGAGATGAATTAAAATTATTGATATCAATTTATAAATTTAAATTAAAATTTTACTTGATTAAGACAATGTGAAGAGAGAAGGTTGAAATAATTTATAAATCTTAAAAAAAAAATGAGTAAAAAGAGAAATTGTTAATATTAAATAATTACTAGAGCAGAATATAAATTTCAAAGATTTAAGTATAGAAAACATTATCATTTTAGTCGAATAGCGTACATGCCGATATTATCGGAAAACATAATCAAAATTAATTAGTAACAGCAAGGGACGTATAGCAAGCGCTATAATCATAGTTTTATTTAATAGTAGTATTATGAGTAAGTAAGATAGGTATAAAGAAATATTAATGTCCAGAGTAAAATTTTATATATCAATAGGATTATAATGTCAGTGAAATGTCAAAAATGAAGTTGGATTCACAAGTCAGAAAATATTACATATGAAATTCAAATGAAAATATAGAATTAAGGAATATTTTGAAATATAAGTTAAAATTTTTGTAAATAAACTGGAATGTGATTGTAAAATTATAAATTATAAAAGTGAAGTGAAGTGGAAAAAGAAACGGAATTTAAAAGAACAGGCATATATGTGAAAAGACCTTAACAAGGGATAAAAAACAAGAGAGCAGGATAAATAAAAAATAGAAGAATTATTGGCTAGTTACGAAAAGATTTGTCAGAGACATAGACCTAGTAAACTATCAGAGAGAAGTAGTTGAAAAGAAATAGTGGGAAAAAACATATAAATAGTAATAATTACAGTGAAAAATAGTAAGACAAGCAAAGTTAGTACAAAGAAAAATTAAAGTTGGGCCAAAAGGATTCAAAAGTCCAGTCTCTTCAAAGGACTCCGAGACGATATCCAGGACAAACCAGGACGATATCCAGGACAGGCCAGGACGATATTCCGGATATTCAATAGTAAGCAGCAGTTCCAGAGATCTTACAAATTCAAGAAAAACTAGGATTGCAGGACGATATTCCAGACACGCCAAAGACGATATTCCAGACGCATCAAAGTAAGCTGCAGGTTCCAGCTATCCAGTAAATTCAGGAAAAACGAGAATTCCAGGACGATATCCAGACCTAGTACAAGAGGGCAAGCAGTTCGAAAATAAAAATCGACAAGATATACGTAGAGGTAACTTTGTACACAAAGAATTACGAAATCTTGTAAGATAAAGCTAGCTAGCAAAAGAGAACAATAAATACAATCTCAAAAGTCATAAAAAACCTACAGATATAATAATAATAAAATTTAAAGTAGTCGTACCTGAAAATAAGTTTGAAATTAATACAAACTCTTCATACGTAATAAATACGAGTATTAGATAACTTTAACTTCACTATATTAACAATAATAAAAAGCAGCCATATTAAAATTTAGATAGATATTTAAGTATAAAAGTAAGCAAAGTAACACATTGGGAAAGAAATTTTAAGATCAGTACACAATAACGAGTCAATTTAAA
Organism: Anoplophora glabripennis; assembly: GCF_000390285.2. Classification (NCBI taxonomy): domain Eukaryota; kingdom Metazoa; phylum Arthropoda; class Insecta; order Coleoptera; family Cerambycidae; genus Anoplophora; species Anoplophora glabripennis. Next base: position 429,010 of record NW_019416430.1, on the reverse strand, counting down.
TACCACTTTATGAAAAATTTCCAAGGTGTTACAAAATTGCCATAATATAATTACAAATATTCCGAAATTGTGCAATTTCACATTTCACAATTATAATTTATTGTTAAAAATAAATAAATAAATTAATTAATTAATTAAATTTTGAATATCTTTTGTTTTGTGTGGTGTATTGTTTGGGTTTCTACAAAGTTTTAACCTCATTAGAACTCACTACTGGGAAGAGTCTAAAGCTAGCCAGGGTATAATTGACAACAAGTAAATCACAGCATACCAACACAGCAGCATACACATATACACAGCAAGATAATAGTATATTAATTATACAAAGAAATCACACACACATACTAATCATAACAATATATACACTTATTTATAGACCAGGAAATGAAACATGATACTTTATGACGTATCTGTTTCAGCATTCATACTGAAAGTAAATTGGTTTATTTTCATGAATCATTATATTATTCAGAAGTTACTAGAATGTCTCATAGATTGCGAAGGAAATATTTTCATATTCTTTAGTTGAAGCAAAGAATATGATAGTTGCGTGTCCAGTTTGTGCAGAAATAAGACCTCGTGTTTGTGAATATTAAAACTAATAATAAAAGTTACCTCGCCATTTGGGCCATTTGGCAGATTACAATTAAATTCCAAATGTACTTTACCTACAGCGACACAAAACTATTATCTCTTGACTATTACTGACGAATTTTCTAAATTCCATTTGCATTTCTATGTTCTGATATGAGTCTTAGTACAGTTATAAAACATCTAAGTAGTCTATTTACCATGTGTGGTATAGCTTTATAAATCCACTCACTCTGATCGTGGATCTAGTTTTAAGTCTATATAATTGAGAGAATACCTTATTTCCGAGGGAATTGCAACCTGTCAATCTACTCCATACAACTTTATATAAAACTATCGAATTAGCATTAAAGTCAATGTGGGAACAAGTATTAAAATATGATCTTTATTCAATCATACTCTGCTTTGTACATTTATTGAACTTCACATGAAAAATTGTTTAACTTTGTTCATTGATTCACAAATGAATTTTATTGCTTGTGGAACGTGCTAACTACTCTTGTTAGATTACTGGACTACTGTATTTAAACATCTAGCACTTACAGCAGAGATTTCTAAATCTAATCTAATTCTATCAAGAATCAAATGGAAATAAACTATTTCCAAAGAATTTTATGAAATGTTGATCTTCAGGTGTCAAAGTTATAGCTGGATCTTCAAGTATTGATAATACTGACATTACTAGTAATGGAACGTTATAACGTTATAACGTCCAACTTCAACATTTCGTTTGCCGGGGGAATGTCATAATTCTTGAATAACCGTACCTAGTTATTTATCTATTACGTCTATATTATTTTACTCCATGTTTTACCATTTAGTAGCAAGCAAAGAAATAGTATTTCATTTAATATCATGCTATCGTAAGTGAAAGGAAGAATACTGAAAGTTGTATGTATATGTAAAATATAGAGAACATTAGGAATTGATGTTGTTGTCTGCATCAACCATAGTTTGGATCTTTTGTCCATAAAATAGAACAATAACACTGAAATATATAGTAAGGTAGCCAACTATACATTTAACCTACAGCAATTCATAAAAAACATCTGCGTACAAACAAGTCTATATTATCAAGAGATTAAAATAATGGATCCACCTGATTAGAGGAAATTTTATTTACAAATATGCGTGCTTGTTGTGGTGTGCTTGAAATGATAGGTACATTAGGTATCAATAACTGGCAAATGTTTGTAGACATACAATATTAAATGCCCTTCTCATAAGTTAAATTGATTATAAAATGTAACATAAACCATCTGCTTTCTTTTTTGCCATTTGTAAAAACTTAAAGAGCACTTATAAACCTAAATATTTATTATGTTTCTAAATCATACAAGAAATAATTAAACTCTAAATCTTTAATGGGGCGTTCCACGTTACAAATTAACAAAGAAAGTTCCTACAAACGCAGGTGAGTCGATACAGTGTGCTCAAAATTAATGAAGACAAATTACTTTAAGAAGGGTATTTGTTTTTATAGACTCAACAAATATCTTGTGATGAGACAATTTCAATACGGAAAAGGTACCTACTCTTTTTCTACGCAAAACGATAGAAAATCAAAAGATGACCAAGTAATTACATGTTTGCTCAAATTTTTTTAAAATTAGACTAGATAGAGATTATGCCGAGATAACTAAACATAAAATCCTAGTTTAGCCAGGAATATAATAATAATATTAAGTAGCTCTACTATTATTCTGATTGCAAGGATTAACCCGTAAGTCAAAGACATGTGGAAGAAGGATATAAATATTCTGTAAGCCACGTTATATTCGAAGTTTTGCGTCTGTCTTGATCTAATTACATATTATATTTTGGAAAAACATAAAAGGTTTGCTTACACCTTCTGATGTGAATTTAGACTAAAATTAATCAAAGTTCCACAATCTTTATAATATACCGTATAAAATAAAGGAAATATTTGTAATATGATGCTTTTTCGCAACGGTTTTAAAATTTTTTGTGTATTCTTCCCAGATTAAGCAACATAACGAAACAAAGAATTGGAAGCTTTATTCAAGCTGAGATGAACCCAGTTGCGATAAAATGAAAATTTTAATAACTTTTCATGAATACGACAATGTTACAATTATAAGAAATTACAAGTACGCAATAAAATGAAAGTAGCAAACGGTCTCTTTCGTGACTTCTTTTATTGCTGATAGCAATGTCTAATGCAATAATCTCCATCTGCTTTAACAGCACACCGGAAGCGTATTATCATAAAAAGCAGTAACCGGTTGAAAATACGTTGTTACAGTTTTAAATTCACCGTTAACCACAAAAGCAGCTGAGATTCTGCCGACTATGAAAGGTATTTTGTCAACTTGAATGAGGTCGTTTTACTTTTTTTTAATAAAAAGACTAGTACAAAATGACTTCTGTTTCACTCTGTTTCACTGGTTGATGATTGGTAAAATTTCATCGTATTATCTCCAGCGTAGACGTAACGGTTTGTCATTGTTCATTGTAAAAGATCATTAATATTGATCACCAAGATTTAGGGAATTTTGGTTAACCATACCAGCCCTGTAATATTGGTTATCTAAGTCGGCTCACATGGCTTTGTAAACATTTATAACAATGACTACCCGCATCAGCTGAGTTCAGTTCCTCCCATCATAAAATTTAATTTTCTAGACACCTCTCATCACAGGAGTACGTACTTGGAATAATATCTTTCTGTAAACGAATTTACAAGTAAAATATTGCTAAACGGGATAATAAATAGATGATTATTGCAACACCAGTAACTTCAATATTTTTTTGTGAACCACGAACGTTGTTCTGCATATTCAAATATTGCCGTCCGGGTAGTGGTGAAGCAATTGCAGAAGAACCGGAGAAGATACAGCCACAGTGCAGCAATGAAAATAAGATAACGCTAAGGAAATTATAAAATAGTAGATTGTGTGACGAGTGGGGAAAAGTTGCCAATAGCGCCACGCGGACGCAGTCAACTTTATCGGTTTTGAAGGAGGGTGTTTTGTTAGATTTAGTGCTTGTAATTGTATGCTGATAAGTGCAGACAAAAATATTTATTATTATTTTAGCAATTTTTTTTTATGCTAATGGTTGAATATTTTTTGCTGATAATACTTGATTGAAAAAGAATATGAAAAAGATCTTTTAAATTTAATTAGTTGTCAAAATAAAAGTAAGTGAAGATCGAATGTTTTCTAACAGGCGTTTAGAAGGGACGGTATACAATGGGGGATGTTCTCGTACGAGATCGATTAATTTCTCGTCTTCTTCTGGTGAAAACTTGGTTGCATTTTAAAATTCGTTAAAAATAAACGCTTTTTTAGCACTGTACGCTGTGAGCTCAACTGAACGACTGCGTTGAAATCAAATCCAATTTGATTTCGACTGAACCGACGACGCACATAATTTTCTGCCTACCGTGAGTCCACCTAAACAAGCTACGCACCTTCTTGTGTTCTAGATTCCAAAGTAAGTCCGACGTGCACAACTGACTGTCTGCCTTGCGTCGCTTACAGCTCTAACAAACCACAACTTAACTTCACATATAAAATTCCTAGCTGTAGTATGGTATCTAGTTTTGCAAATAAACAAATTTACACTACTGAAACTAATTTAAAAGTGTCATTCCTAGTTCTGATAATGAATATATGGAAAAAACTACTTCATTTACCAAAGCTATAGGGTAGGTATAGCTAATGCCCTCTATGAGCTGCGTTAACATTAATAAAAAATATCAATACTCATCCATTCTTAATAACTCATTCGGTATCAAAAATGCGATTTTCTGGAACGATGCAAACACTTTACGACGGGCTATAACTTTAATCGACATTCTGAGTCTCTCCACACTCCTTTACCTACTCTTTTGTTTTTACATAGTACACCTATTAAAAGTATTAAATGATTTGTTGACAGGATTTGTCAAAAATAGAAGATATTTCTTCAGGAGGAGGCTCCGGACCCTTTTCTACTGTGTGTTAGTTCTGTCACTGGTCTCATTTTTCTATTATTTTAACGATATTGCGTATTAAACAAAAAGTGGTTATGTTATAATTATATTGGTTTGATTTTATGTTTATACAACATTTTTCGTACAATTTTACTTATGAAAATAATCGTACTAGCGACAATTGAAGGAATATTGCTTTATTTGCAATAATTTTTTATAAATATGTAGGTATGAGGGTAAAAACTAAGTTTTACAATTATTTCCATTTTTGAGTCAGTGTATCTCACTTGTATCTACTAATTAACCTAATTTAGTCGACACCAAGCTTTGAGCTATTTTGAAAGCTATATCTGAAAAGCTTAAAATCCCAGTAAATCCAAAGAAATTACTTTCTGGTAAAAATAAGAAGTTACATTTCCTGTTAAATTAAGTTACTCATTATGTTTATTTGCAAAGCAAATAAGCTTCTGTCAGAAGTGATTAAAATATGTTTGTACCCCTTTTCAAAGGTCTAATTTAAAAACTAAAATGAAAGTAACATACAGCGTGTTTCGGAAATAAATGCGTTCCTTCGAAGGGGTAATAGTGGAAGTGAAAATAAACAATTTTCATTAAGAAACCTGCTGTCTAACGTGTCATAGGTTCCAGAAAATTAATCAAGTATTATTACGCGAAACTTAGGTCGACCCTGTATCGCACCATTTAATCAACTGATCAATTGTTTATAATACAGTAACCGGGTTAAATTGAATCTGGTTTCACGATGCGGAGGTGGACGTTTCTTGCTTGCTCTCGTCGATTGTGGATTAGTTTCCGGTGTTTTATTTCAAAATACCTTAACCAAATCAGGGATTAGCGAATATGGTACAAAACTGTAACCCTCAAAGACAACAATTGAATCGCAGAACAAAGACTGCTGGAGGCCGGTAAAGTGAAGAAAGACCACGATGTATTTTAAATAGGAAGGAAAATATTATACATTTTGTGAAGGGAAGCCTAAGCCGCAGTACCCGCGATAATGCAAGTAATATACTTCAAATATTACCGTGTGGCATGTTGCGGGAGCAGGTGCTGCGTTCTTATTATGTATAACGTGTGCAGGCTTTGACTTCAAATGATTTCAACCGCCTGTAGAATTGTATCGTTGATTTCGGCAGCAAGTGGCATAGCAATCAAATAATATAAACATAGGATTCTCCACAGACGCATGCGGCTCCACAATACTGAATTTTCATAATATTAAAAGAATACCCATATGTTTTGAATTTATACCAAATAAATCATAATGTAACTACGAAGCCAGAAATACTACAAAAAGTTTTAAGCTACCAACATTGAAAAGGTCACGGTTCAGTTCACGTTGTAAGAGTGCACGGGTATATTTTCAGTTAGCATTTAAACTATCCATCTAAGTCTAGATTTGTGTCAGGTTTTTGAAGTTAAATTTAGTACTACGTTAAATCCGTTCTATTTTACTTTAAATTCTGCTATCATGGCATATTGCGTGATCAGATTGCAAACGATGTTAAGATAGATAATAAGCTGCCGCGATGGAAAATATCCTGAAATAAATGCAGTAAACTTAAAATAGCACGGTGTAATTGAAAATAGGTACATAAGTTTCCTTACAATTTGAAAATTTTCACTTTTTATTATTTTTCTTTTGAGTACTGTCACATTTGTCAATAAATAAACATATACTAAGACAAAGACCTTAATGTCAGTGACACCATGTATAATAGAAGCACGATACACCGTTGCACAGTTTTTAAGTAACCGTAAAAGAAAAGCATTACGATATTATTAACTGTTGTGAATATTACGGATATAGAATGATGGTGCGTCTAGTATTATGATGTAACTGCATATAAAAACGTAGTAGATAATTCATCATCATCAGTCATTGTTTTTGAAGGCATAAAAGAACGTCAGTTTCTACTTGTATACCTTACTTGTATTACCATACTTATAATACATAAAGTATTGATACTATATTCTAATGTGTCAGGGAAGAAATAACTAAATGTGTTTGCGATATACAGGATATTTATGACAAACTGCATATAATTGTAATGGCAAATTGAGTGAGCTAGGTTAATATAGAATCACCCCTTAAGAAATACTGGATCAAATTTGTTGTCATACAGGGTGATTTTTGAATTTTCATTCAATTTATTTTGATTAAATCTTTGGAATATTTGAGGCAATTAATCTATTTCTGATATATCTACGCAAAGAGAAATTTATATGTACAGGGTGTCCCGGAAATGGTGGGCAATCTCTCGGATATGGATAGATAATAAGAAAACAATGTCACAAGTTCATATAAAATTTTTTCCTCCGGGCTCACCCTGTAGAGTTATTAGCTCTTGAAGTTGAGAATTAAAAATGTTTTTTTTTGCTGTAACTTTTGTATTTTTCAATATATTTTGAAAATTTTTTGGCTGGATCTATAATTTTTGAAGCTGCTTTGGATGATAATATGAAATCCTCGATAATAATTATGGGGGCCTGGGGGCAAAGCAC
>NW_019416430.1:352050-419455 GCF_000390285.2 Anoplophora glabripennis | reverse complement strand
ATTGAAAAACAACGGAGTTACAGACTGTCAAAGTTGACGGCCTATTGTTAAACAAATTAGGTTGGTAGCGACAAAAAAAAATACTGTCACAACCGGCAACCCGAGTACTTTCCCAGATAAAAATATTTTATTTGTGGAAGTATGCTAAGTGCATAAGAAATATTTTCAAAAGTCAGTGGGTCGCTTGATCTTCGGCGAGTCGTGGCGCGGCGGAAGGGTGGGGGAAGCGAACGACAGCGAGTCCGAAGAAAATGACCATAATATTCATAGTCCTGCCGTTAAATAAGCGAAATATATTTGACAGTCTGTAACTCCGTTGTTTTTCAACGAATCTTGACGATTTTTTTAGTTTAAAGCTCGTTTCATAAGCTTTCCAAATATGTAATAATATATAACTATACCACGCTCGTGCATCGTATAATTTTACAACTATGGCTATAAAATAAAAAAAAAATTCCAGGTTGAAAATTTGAAATTAAAAAAAAAATTATAGATTTCAATGTATTATTATGAAATGTACCATGAAAAAATTCAATGCGATTTTGGAAGATCCTCGGGATCGTCCAGACTAATAATTAGTTAATTTGTTTATAAGGCCATAACTTGTAAATTATTGAACTTACCGATTCCAGATTTCGTGTGAGTTATTAGACAGTGATAAGGAATGAGAGGATGCGATGCCAAAACGTTCTGGTGATAATAACGCAGTTCAAAAGTCATAAATAAATTTCTTCTGTTTACAACTTTTGATCCAATCAATATTTTTTGACGCTAGAGGGCTAGTTCTGTAGGTCTTTTGAAGACGAAAAAAAAGTTGTAATATAACAACCCTAGGTTCGACAAAAAATAAGTAAACGTAGTTGTGGCCAGAAATATGTGTGATCGTCATAAGGACTACCTACGTTGTGTGTATCCATTTTTTATTGATCGGAAGGCGCTGGCTACCAACTTTGTAGAGGGGATGTATGGTTTAATTATTTAAAACAAAAGCAGAGTAAATACACCTAACCTTTATTTACATACTATTCAAATTAAACATGTGACAAATGGAAACAACAACAAAAACATTAACAACCATTAAACATAAAAGAAGAGTGCCAGGCTCACCTAGAGCTCCTGTGGGGAAAGAGTATGGCAGAGAAACCCACGATCGTTGCTCTTACCACCCAAATATAAATACAAAACAACCGCTAACCAAAGGCATACATTAAGAACCTTTGCTAATGATAATTAAAACTGGACTTACTTAATTTCTCACTAAATGTCATCTCACTCAAGTCTGACATACACACTTCCCAGTAAAACTGAAGAGGTTTTAGTAACAATAATAGCAACAACAACAATAATAATAATAATAACAATAATAATACGGAAGGTACTGGAGTCCCATACGGGAGGCAATCCAGCTATAGTTGAGATTTCGGAGGAAAAACAACAATAATAATAATAGGTAAGGTACTGGAGTCCCATACGGGAGGCAATCCAGCTATAGTTGAGACTTCGGAGGAACAACAACAATAATAATAATAATAATAATAGGTAAGGTACTGGAGTCCCATAATACGGGAGGCTATCCAGCTAAAGTTGAGATTTCGGGAGAACAACACAATAGTAACAATAATAATAATCATGGGTGAAAATGTTAGTAAATTCAACAAAGCTCTTACATACGTATGACATAAAGTGAGCACAAGAAATCAAAGAACAACGTAATCAAGTTAAAACAAGTTAAATGTGAAACAAAGAAGCTGTTTTGCAATATCTGGGCAGACACGACAACATACATACTTCAACATGTAATAAATAACGAGCAATCTATAATAACAATTGTAACAATTCCATATTAGAAAAATATACTCCTCTGAGCGTAAGGCAATGAAGGCCAAACATATACAGAATCATTATCATGAAACATCCACATTCTACGCACAACGCAATCGTGGCAAAAACAAGCTAGATGTGAGACAAAGAAGTCGCCACTGCAACGTCCGGCAATCAGGACAACACATACATTTCTAACATGAAACAAATAATGGGCAACCCCAAGTACAATTATAACAACTTTACCTTGGAAAAACACACGCCCTTGAGCATAAAGCAATAGAAGCCAAACATACAAAGAATTATTATCATGAAACATCCATAACCATCACAATCACAAGACTACATAGAACAACCAACAACAAAGTACTTAAAGGATATTACCTGCTAACTAATAACACTTTAAACAATTAACTCTTCACTACTTTGACACAGTGCCCGCCGATCGTCTTGCTGCCGATCTCCACACTGTTCGCACTTCAACTATCTATCTTCAACTCACTAGGCTTCCTTCCAGAATTTCCTACCTAAGTGCTTGTTTTTTGTGCTTCCTTCTATCGACCGTTAATATTACTTTTTCATTGTTATACAACACCCATGTAGCAGGTGACGTGGAAGTTGATAAGATAAGTACGGTTTTACACAGAGTACTTCACTGTTTTCTCGTGGAAATGAACGGAAAAAGGTTATAAGTGAATAAGTGAATTTACGTAAAAATTATACAATTAACCACCCTGTAAACAATCTTCCCCCATTTTTATGACTGTGGAAACTAATATTTTATTGTACATAATATTTAGCATCTGTAGTGATAAATTCAGCTTGCCGAAATAAAAAGTCGCGTCCAACTCTATTTTTCCTTATATACATATTTCACAGGACCTGACAGGAATATTTTTTGTTTACTCGGCACTTAGAAAAGTTTTTTCTGTTGAAAAACTTATAATGTGAGTCTATAATTACACAGAATTTGAAATGTGTTAGTTCTACATCGGTGAAAAATATGGCACTTACATTGTGTTTATTTTCAATAATATTTGTAATACAGGGTGTCCCGAAATTCATGCAACATAATTTGGTCACAGATTCTTGAGACAAATTTAGGGGACCCGTATTTTTTATTTTTGCTAAGTGGCCCCCTCTTTTGTAGTTACAGCCCTCCTGAAGTCCGCCCCTAAGAATAATCTTTTTTTTATATCTCAGAACCCTGTTGTACGAGAATCACTAAATTTGATACACAGGGGTTTTATGACATGTGGAATCTGATGGTGTTACGTTTTTTGACGGGGAACTCCCTTAAGACAATTTTTCGTGGGCCCCTTGTCTTTGGAGCCAAAAAAAATTGGTCACATATTTAAATTTCTTAAAAATTATCAGTCCACTAAACAGCCATTAAATTTAGAAACTTTTTGTCACTTTATACTTTTTTCGTAAAACGCAATGTTTTCGAGAAATATGTCAAAATGTGATAGAATGCATATCGCGATTCGCCATTTTCCTCAAAAACATTGCGTTTTACGAAACAAATATCAAGAGACAAAAAAGTTCCTAAATTCAATGGCTTTCTAGCTAACGAATAATTAAAAAAAAATCAAATTTGCGACCAAATTTTTCTGGTTCCAAAGATAAGGGGGCCTACGAAAAAGTGTCTTAAGAGGGTTTCTCGCCAAAAAGCGTAATACTGTGAGATTCCACATGTCATAAAAACCCTGTGTACCAAATTTAGTGATTCTCGTACAACATGGTTTTGAGATAAAAAAAGACTTCTTAGGGGCAAATTTCAGGGGGCTGTAACTCCGAAAGAGGGGGCCAGTTGGCAAAAAGAAAGAATACGGGTCCCCTAAATTTGTTTTAAGAATCTATGACCAAATTTTGTTACATGCATTTCGGAACACCCTGTATAGATTTCGCTGATTTCGTAATTAATGAGAAATAACATAATCAAATTTCTTCATAAAAAAAAATCAGAAAAATATACTTACATATGTATAACTTCTCCATTGTGATAAGTGAATCAAAATGTTTTCTATTCGGACTATCTGTATAAAACTACTGTAACAGGTATTGATATTATATCAGCTTAACCTAAAATAATATTAATCAACTGATTAAAAAAATGGTTTACAAGGATTTCATTATTACAGACATAGAGGAAATTGTGACCGAAACATCAAATACATAGTTTTGACACCAGTTCATGTACTTTACTACGCTACTACGCAATATGAAGTAGTAAAAAAATATACAAACAGTGTAAAAGTGTAACAAGAGAATAAAAATGTTAATTATGTAATGCAATGTGTTCAAGGTTACAGTAAAACGTCGTAACATTTTTTATAGAAAACGAATTACGAAAATACTAGTAAACTGTGTTGATTGCTACTGAAAAGTAGATTAAAAATCTATTAATAGCATTTGATTGTTAATTCAAAAGTTGACAAAAGTGTGATAAAAATTAAATGCACGACTTTTTTTCGTGGTTTAAGTATTTTCAATATGTATTAAATAGTTGAATTAATTTGCAGGGTGAACATTTCGGAGGGTCCACAAAAAATAGAATTTCCCCAATACGATCTTTGAACTTGCGATTTCTCTTTTCAAAAGTATGTTGGCCTTTAGGAATTAACTTTCTCAAAATAATTTAGAAAATTTGAATTTAAAAATCGCTCTGTATATCCGGAATTTATCATTTCATCATGAAACACCCTGTATAAGGTCGTCACATGTCGTAAGAAATGAAATTTAACCTTGTTTTATATAGAAAATATATTTATATATTTACCTACGACCACTACTGTAAATACTTAAAAACACACCGTCTGCGATCAATGTAAGATTCCTATTACGTACGGTAAAAAAAATCGCACAGTTTTCCTAGCAACGGTCAATACAATACTGTTTGTATTGACCGTTGCTAGGAGGTTGCTAGGAAAACTGTACGATTTTTTTACCAAGCTGTGCGCTTTTTTTACCGTACGTAAATTAGGAATCTTACATTGATCGCAGACGGTGTGTTTTTAAGTATTTACAGTAGTGGTCGTAGGTAAAGTATAGTACGTAATACGTGGTGTAATGCAATTACGCCCTCATAGAATTACGCACTCGCCGCTACGCGGCGTCGTGCGAAACTTTTCCATTCGTGCGTAAAATGCTTTTTACAACACTTATTACGTAATATACTATTATGGAGCCGAATCTATTAACTGTGCTGCAGTAAACTGTAATATACATATTAATTAAGACTATAATTAGTGATAAAAAAAGTAATATCAAATTACCTACCATAATCATAATAGTGATATATAAATTCCATTGTAAATTCCAGTTGCTTTGAATAAAACGCATTTGAAAAGCAGTATGGATGTGGCAGAATTCTTATACAGCTTGCACGGTTGACCAATATTTCTTTACTTAATATATAGCAGTACTTGTCCACGTCGTTGCCTCCTTCTGTCGTCCCATATATCACTAATGTCCTGCATTCGAGATGCTGCACCAAATACGGAATTGAGTGCAAATCATATATCCAATGAATAGAGTCATTTTTCACTCTTTGTGCTGCATTTTATTGACGGATGATCTCTTTACAACTCCCGAGATTGCTGAAAACTTTTGCATCTTCCTTGAGTGTCGAGAATTTGTCAAATCACTGATTATAAATTATTGTTACCTAAAACTAAGAAGAAATTTTAGAGCTAATACTTATTTGTGAGTCGGTTTAAACTTGCTTTTAACTAATCAGATGATTAGATTCGGGTTTATCAAATGTTTGACTATGATGTTACCAAAACTTTGTTTGCAAGGTGTGCGACATTTTATTGGCTATTACTAATGAATTTAGTTATATTATCTCTTCTAAATTTGTTTTGGTAAATCGATCTCGTTTATGATTATACATTTTCATCTTGATCAAACAACAAGATATGTGGTGAATTGTGTTCTTTAATCTTTCACCCTATTTGCTAGTTTTAATTCTATTTTTCCATCGTCATTAATGGTGTTTGGTACTTATTCAGAAGTTCCACTCGGTTTTTAATTTCACTTATTCTACACTATAAGAAAAATTTGACTTATTTTTACTCAATTTCACTCAATAATGTATCAATGTCTGTTCACACCTGATGGAGTGAAATTTTCCTCCATTAGTATGAGTACAACTAAAATTTTATGAGTAAAACTAATCAATTTTAGTTCAAATATTATTAAAAATGTATAAAATTATCAAAAAACACAATATTGACTGAAAATGTACTCAATAAATTCACTCAATGGATTCACTCAAGGCCTATTTGCTTTCACTCAGACCGATTTATTTACAGTGTATTTACTTCGTCTATGAATAACAATATCTTTCGCACACATCAGAACATCTATTTTTTTGCAGATTTGCAATCTGTGGTATCCTATTATTGTCTGTAATTGTTCTGTTCTTATTTTGGTGTTCTTCACTAACTCATTTGTTACTGTTATAAATAACAACAGACTGAGACCATCCCCTTGTTTAATACCTTTTTTCCAATAGAGTTCTTTGGATCTTTGTCCTATTACTTGAACTCTTCCCTCTACTATTTTATGTGCTTTCTAATACTTGTGTACAAGGATTTCCTTACCTTATTTCTTTTAAGTTTGTCTGAAGCTGGTTTCTTTTACCTTTTATTACAGTGACTACTCTCGTTCCTCCAAAACAAAAAATATTTAAAAATAGATAGTCATACAAACGAAAAAGTTATAGAGCAATCAGTGGTATTGGAACCCAAAAAATATCTCTCTGTATTGCTCTCCCCTCCCATATTCTTAGATAATCAAGAAATATATTTCACTCAACAAAAAAAACGTGTATCAGATGCATTGCTATCTAAAACATTGCTAAAAAAACTTGTTAAAAATGGTACCACAATCAGCAGGTTATATTTCAGGAGTCGTCGATTGTAGTACATAGGTAAGTTGAATAATATTTTAATCTCTTCAATTGAATAATATTTTAAATTTTCTGAGACACCTTGTCTAGCCATTTGTCACACCCTGCACTATGGTGGTTTTACACAACTTTATATTCTCTTTAAATTTTAATTTTGATATAAACTACTAAGCTACTACAGTGGTTTCTACACAAATCTGTTTTGGAGACAATATTTTAGGTCTCGATTAAAGGAACTGGTTAACTAATCGGACAAATAAATTGCCACATCTTATACAGCGTGGTAAAAAAGTTCTGCATAAAATTCATATTTTCGTTAAACAATTTTTTTTCGAAAAACGGTGAGACCCGTCGATTTTTATTTGATCCAGGGCACCTTGTTATGTGGAAAAATTTTTTTTTCGATAATCCACTTACGGCAGCGATGACATAATTTTTTTTTAAATGACAACGCATATTTTTTTCGTTCGAAATTGATGACAGTGATAATTATCTAAACAACGGTGTGAAAATTTCGATGTCTTACATAACAATTTTTTTTAGAAAAATGCACCTTAAGTTCTTGAATGCAATAATTTGCTGTTTACGGATCAAATGCCTTAGAAAAAAATTTATTCGGCAGAAAGCATTTCAGATAACTTAAGTTGCAACTGGTGTTATGTAATATTTGCGGAATTATTCATCAGATATTGTCAGGATCCTGATTAAACTGCAAAATTTAGAACCAAGTTCAACCGCACAAAATCCAAATAGTATGTAGCAAATTAAGGTCGACTTTTTGTCTTCGAGTTTGCCGATAAATTCCCCAAAAAAAAAAGATCCAAAGAAATGTTTACTTGAAAGGAGTAGATTACCTGAAATATTGAAGACTAAAAATCAGTACCGATTTAACATTCTTTGGTGAAATCGTTTAATTCGAAATGGCAAAACTTAGTGAACGCGAAAGAATTGATATTTTGAGGATGATTGGTTTCGGCGATAAGTTACGAACCCATCAAGAAGCTTGCCAATTATTTAATGCAACGTACCCTGACAGACCACCAATTACGCAATCTACGGTTAGTAGGGTACTGGCAAGGTTTGAGGAAACTGGTAGTGTGAAAGATGCTCCTCGTGCGGGTCGTCCTAGAGTAGATGATGAAACTAGATTGAATATCCTGGTGGAGCTCCAGGACAACCCTCATTCTAGTACAAGGTCGATTGCATTGAACAATGATATTTCACATGTAACTGTGGTGAACTTTCTCAAAAAAGAGAAATTTCACCCCTATAAGGGTCACTTGATACATGCATTGACTGAGGACGACCCAGACCGCCGTCTCCACTTTTGTGAAGATTTAATGCATCGATGTAACGGAGACCCCGACTTCCTCAAGAACATAATTTTTTCTGACGAGGCTACTTTTTATCTTAATGGATCGGTGCATCGACATAACTGCCGGTATTGGTCTCAGGAAAACCCGCACTGGGTGCAAGAAGTAGATCATCAGCACCCCCGAAAGGTGAACGTTTGGGCGGGAATAATAGGGCGTCGTATTTTAGGCCCGTATTTTTTCGAGGAAAATTTAACTGCTGCTCGCTATTTGGATTTCCTGCGGTTCGATTTGGTCCCAAGCTTAGCAGAGTTATTCCCGAACAACGAGGATCCTGATATTCCTGAGGAAAGAATTTGGTTTCAGCAGGATGGTGCACCGCCCCATTATGGAGTGCAAGTACGGGAGTACTTGAATAACACGTTTACTGGCCGGTGGATCGGGCGACGCGGAACAATCGAGTGGCCTCCGCGTTCGCCTGATTTAACACCTCTAGACTTTTTTTTGTGGGGCTATTTGAAATCGCGTGTGTACACAAACAGACCAGGTGATTTGGAAGAACTTAAAAACCGTATTCGTTTTGAAATAAATCAAATCGACCCGGGAATGCTTGAACGAAGTGTAGACGGCGTTTACACACGCTTAGGACAATGCCAAATGGTACAGGGTGGGCAATTCGAACAATTTCGCTAGACTTACACAAACATTAGTGTAATTTTACTCGTTTGAAATGTAATTTTGTCAACTTTGTCCTTTTCGGAGCCATTAATAGTGTAAGTAGACAATTATCACTTATAAGAACTTAAGGTGCATTTTTCTAAAAAAAATTGTTATGTAAGACATCGAAATTTTCACACCGTTGTTTAGATAATTATCACTGTCATTAATTTCGAACGAAAAAAATATGCGTTGTCATTTAAAAAAAAATTATGTCATCGCTGCCGTAAGCGGATTATCGAAAAAAATAATTTTTCCACATAACAAGGTGCCATGGATCAAATAAAAATCGACGGGTCTCACCGTTTTTCGAAAAAAAAATTGTTTAACGAAAATATGAATTTTATGCAGAACTTTTTTACCACGCTGTATAGTACCTTACAGATACGTAAGTTATACTTACCTAACAATTTAGCTATCCGTTTATTTAACCAAATATTAATTGAAACTCAATATATTGTAGTTTTTAATTGTTGTAATCAAACCACTGCATTTAAACATAATTTTCAACAAAATAACGGGATTAACGGATACTGGTTCAGCACTACACGCCATACACCACGCCACGAGCTGACCTAATGGGGGTGGTGGGAATAGACAAAGACAACGCACGACAACCATAGAATGAGGTGGGGGTCACTAAATAATGAGGACATTTACTCCTATTTAGCTACAAGTGTACCAAATACGAGTTTATCTGCAGAACTACGGGTACCTATATTTGGTGAAAGTTCTCAGTTTTAGTTCAAATACTATCACAAATGAGTAAAATTATCAAAATGCTCAATATTGAGTGAAAATGTACTCAAAAATCTCACTCAATGGATTCACTCTGTACCTTTATTGGTTTCACTCACTCCGATTTTATTACAGTGTGTCGCTATGTTAAAATACCTAAACGTATAATCAATCCGCATTACTATCCATCAACCTAAAGGTCTTTGGTATGCTATCAAGCTTGGAACTAAGGTACGTTTGTGTTTCAAATTCACCGCTGCTCTGAATTCTGTAAATTCTGGAACATCCTGTAGAAATCTTTCATTATTGGCGGTACACAGCTGCATTCGAAGATGTACAAAGTAGTCCAGACGAAAACGGAAACTATAAATTAGACAATATCGATAAATTTTAATGGCTTAAGAGTACGAGAAGCAGTGTAATACCGATTAAGAGCTATCTTCCTGGCGGAGTTCCAGTCCCTTATCTACTTTAGAAACGGAAATTCTTAACAAGAAACTTTACACAAACTCTTAATGCGGTAACAGAACAATAGGCCCCTGATCGAGGGTCACATGTTAATTCCTTTTAATTAAATTGTGAGGGTGCAAACGATTAACGAGCCTGTACTTATTTGAATATTTAATTCGGATTTAAATATAGCCGAACGAATGCTGATAGAAAGGGACACGATGTCTTAGTAGTCTTTTTATTATTCGGTTTGTAAGCAAATGGGAGCTTTCACCTGAGATACGTATCATTTCAGGATTTGTCGATGTGCGACCTTTCAGGTTCTTATTGGGGTCGTTTACTAAAATTTGCATAGAAATATATCTGCGACGATGCTTTTCTTTGTTACACAGAGTGTTTTACTGAGAACGGAGCAGAGCGTATTGAAGTATACGTTGCGAATTTGTTTAACTATTGCACAATTATAGTTTTTTCTCTGCTGATTTAAGTATTTAACTTATTTAAAGTCTAGCAGAGTACCTAACAAGCTTGTTGCTAACTGTTACTATACAATCTGTTTTGAAAAAATTTACCACAAGTTTTATTGAAGAGTAGGAAATAAAACGATTTTTTTATGAATCAAGAGCTCGTCCTTTACTTTTGAAATGTACAGCGTCAAAGATATTTTTTTAAATTAAATTTTAGCTTTAGGTATATTTTCCAAATATTTATTGAAATTTGGAATAAGTATTTTATAGTGCTAAATCATAGGCCTAGATTTAAAATCAAATATTGAATTTTTTTATAAGAAACATCCTGAAATTGTTACATTCAGAAACCTTCAAATTCAGTGAATTTCAATGTAATTACACATAATGTTCAAAATTTAGTACTTGGTAGATTACCAAATACGTTTCGACCAATCAGAACTGAAGAAATATGTCACGCCCACAGAAGATGTTTCCGTTGCGTTACTTCCAATAGTTCTAGTCTAGATCAATTTGTTTCCAAATCTACTACACAGGGTTAATTGTGTGTTAGCGATATAAAAAATACAGAAATTAGTGAATGGAATAACCCCCAAAATTCGAAAAGGCAGAGAGATACCAATAATTGTAAAAGAGTAACACAAAAATGTTCAAAGAAGTAGCTTCATTCTAAAATATTTTTGTTGCTACCGGGGCGGTCTGATGTTTTTTTTAATTTTTTAGATCATACTATGTGTGACCATCAGACTAAAGCATACCAATGTAAGTGTTTACCTTCTACTCAAAGCCAAAAAAAGCTCCAGCAAGACAACTTAATTTTGAAGTATTTTCTTATTACAAAAGAATTCAAAGAAGTCGTCCTGCTTGCGAGACAATGACTCCTAAACCATTATTCATTAAATAAAACATATGTTCAACTTTAAATACAAAATTAATTTTAGCATGTAAGAACAGATTTTTATTCATCCTAATATAGGGAAAACCAAGATTGAAGGCGTTTCAAAGAGAATTTTAAGACTGGTTATTCTATATTTGAGTCTAGGAAAGTGACCCTCACAGCAAATGGTTTGAAAATAAGAAAGACTAGGTGCTAAATTGTATGCAAAGGTTGCTCCCTAGTGAGTTACATTATTGTAGAGATAAAACTAACCGTAGATATATCGCTTCTGATTTAACTTGTAGAAAATGTCTTATGCAGAAAATGTAAACTCCAAAGAACCTCAAGTAAAACAGTCTTAGTTTCGACATCAATTTAATCAATTCCAACTATGGATTTTATTCACCAAGAGCTGATGTTGGTTCCACATCTTTGAAATTAACAGAAATAGTAGAAGGTGAAAAAATCATGAAGGGCAGAGCAATGGCATTTTTTTTACTCCTCAAAGATGAACGACAAGGGGTAAAAGTACTTTCTGTTCATCTGACTTTATGTCTTCTTTCTGACCGCAAGAGAATCAATCCATGTGTAAACTTCTAGATCCTTGCCAACTCTTTAGTACGTATAGTAATAGTAGCTCAAAATATTTTCTGGGCAAAGACTGTGTACAACGTTTTATTTGGACAGAAGGTATTTTTAAAGAGATCAAATGAAATGTCATTCGTTCTGTTCTACATACCGAGTTCTATTGCAATTTGCAATTTGTTTGGTAGTGGACGGATGGGGAGAGCATAATAAAAACAAAATTGTTTTATTCTACATATCAAACAAGTAGAGACTGTCTTTTCTGAATCTGGTCATTTTGCTATAATAGCGAGAGATATAGAGTTGAAAGAAGTAATGCTGAATTCTTAGGAATACTTAACATAATTGAAAAATAATCTATTCTGCGCAATATAGAAAAGAATCTAATACCACTTGATTGCAAATCTGCTCAGGAAGTATTAAAGCCTCCAGGACTATAGCATTTTTAGTTCAAATCAACCAAGAAATTTATTTAATAACATGGAAAAAGATAATTTTCCACTAGAGGCAACATTTCTACATATATGCCAAAGAATGGTATGCCAAAGAATATGTGCAGAAAAGGAAATGTACACAATGTACGCAATAAATCCTACCCCAATAGCAACCGGTAATCCCTCAAAGGTTTTTAAATTAAAGGAGGGTAATATTCCTTTAACAAGACACTACGGATTGTTTTGGAATAACGTACGAGAAATTTTTATCGTGTTCTTTCGTTGTTTTTCGACAATACTTAGTGAATTTTCTCCTCAATTTAATCAAGCACACCCTACATGTCTTCATGGTCTTTGTAACTTTCATTATTACGAGCTCTTTGAATGAAATAAACAAATCGTCGAGATCTGGTATGTATCATATTAACATAAAGCTCCGCTTACAGTGGAGTAGCTAGTGCAAAGATTTGAAGGTATTATCGATAAATTAAAATTATTTGGACGTGTTTACAGTAGATATACTTATTACAGTAGTTAAAAACCGTGCTAAAATACTAACAATAATATGCAAAACAATAAACTTATACTTACACATAAATTAACACCAACCCACAAAAAACTCAAACCAGAACTGAACATTACTGAAATGTCAAGAAACAACCCTCAGATATAATAAAATTAAAGTAAGAAGTCCTATTATTTCACATGTAAATACATACATCTATTACAGAACATTTAATATAGACATTTCAGCTACAACAGCAAAAAATTTTAACCACACTTTTTCAAAAACACCCTATATATTTAAATGCAGAAAAATTGAAAGATCCCAAAAGTACAAGATGTCCCATTTAAAAAACTTCTAGAAGTCGCATGTGCGATGTTAATTGTTTTTTCCATACAACTGTTATCTGAAACCTCATTTCGTAAATTCAAAAGTCACTATTATAATTTTTGGTGAGAAATACTATACAGGGTGTTCAGATAGTTTGGAATCCCCCCCCCCCTTCTATCTCAGAAAATACTGCTCAAACCAAAAAGTGATTAGGACAAAAGGTACAGGGTTTTGAGTGAGGAATCCAACGGTGCCCTTGACCATGACCTTGAAGATCTTTCAGAGGTCAAGTTGAAAATTTTAAATGGAACCATATACTTTTGACCCCGGAAATTGTAATAGCGGAAAATTTTACGTTCGAATGTGACCTTGATCATGATCTTCAAGGTCATTTAGAGGTTTGACGTTACCGTTACCTTTAGGTCATGGTCAAAGACATGGTATAGGTCATTTTTTAATTTTACGCCCACTCAATTTCGGCAGTCAAGAATATCGGTTCATTTATTAAAAATCGACTTGACCTGTAAACATCTTGAAGGTCATGGTCAAGGTCATATCCGAACGTAAAAATGTCCATTTTTTCAATTTCCGGGGTCAAATATATACGGTTCCACTTAAAATTTTCAGG
Source organism: Anoplophora glabripennis (assembly GCF_000390285.2). Lineage (NCBI taxonomy): Eukaryota > Metazoa > Arthropoda > Insecta > Coleoptera > Cerambycidae > Anoplophora > Anoplophora glabripennis. The sequence goes on along the minus strand of NW_019416430.1, from coordinate 405,672 downwards.
TTGACCACTAAATGACCTTGAAGGTCATGGTCAAGGTCACATTCGAACGTAAAAGTTTCCGCTCTTACCATTTCCTGGGTCAAAAGTATACGGTTCCATTTAAAATTTGCAACTTGACCTCTACATGACCTTCAAGGTCAAGGTCACCATTGGATTGCTCACTCAAAACCCTGCAACTTTTGTCCTAATCATTTTTTTGTTTGAGCAGTATTTTTTGAGATAGCGGGAGGGGTTCCAAACTTTTTGAACACCCTGTATATTCCTAGTTGTGTTAAAAATAATATAATAGATACATCTACAACATGTAATAATGTGTCCGAAGTTGTAGCGTTGAAATATGTTTTTTTTTTGTGGGCACCAATATTCAGTCATCAGAAAGAATATCTCAATTTGTGGAGTTGCCTGGAATTGATCTATTACACTCATTTATATTAATTAAGGGGTTGTCATAAAAACCATACACGTTCTAACACAATGTATCTCAAAATATCGGCTCGATCGATTCTTGGTAAACAAAGTCAACAGTCTGGAGCTGCAAAAACGTTGAATCTACTCAGTACTTATAACAGAAATATTAGTGAAGCGTTAATAAGGGTAGTAATAATAAAAAATTGTTGATAATACATAGAATAATAGTAGAACGTTAATTTATTTTTGTTGTAATCATAGTAAATTTTATAATTAGAAGTAGGTTGTGGATATTGAAATTTGTATCTGTCCATCATCAATTATTTTTCTGATTATATGTACTTTCTCTTTATTCAAATAATAAATAAAATACTTTGACATGTATAAACTTTTTCATCTTTTATCGTAAATTCAAAAATCTTAACTTCCTAACCTAACCTAACCTATTTCAGATTTAGAATTGGAGTTTGAAACGTTACTATTGTGACAAAATCGAGTTATTTACTGAATTGCAATGGTATTGTCGGAAAGGCAACTCATCGAAATCTTGATATTGCTTGGATGTGGAGACAAAATAAGAGTCAGGCTGAAGTGCGCTATTTATTTAATGCGAAATATCCCGAAAATCAAATCTCGCAAGGGACAGTTAGTAAAATATTTCACAAATTTGAGGAACACGGTACAGTACAGACTTTGACCAAAATTGGACGGGCACGTGCTTTGAATGAAGAAAAGAAATTAGACATTGCATTAGAACTTGTTGAAAATCCTCATACTTCAACTGTTTCATTGGCCCGCAATCACGATGCTTCTCGAACAGCGATTCGAATGTTTCTGAAACAAGAGAAATACCACCCCTATAAGGTATGTCTTGTCCAAAAGCTTTTGGAAGACGAATATGATAGGCAATTACAATTTTGTGAAGAAATGATGGGACGGTGTGACGACAATAATGGTTTTCAACGAGACGTACTTTTTTCGGATGAATCTACGTTTTATTTAAATGGAGTGGTTAACAGGCACAACTATCGCTTGTGGTCCCAGGAAAATCCACACTGGACATGCGAATCGCATACGCAGCATCCACATATTCATATTCATTTATGGGCAAGTATCATCAACAACAGAATCTTGGGCCCATTCTCTTTTGAAGAATATCTTACTGCCGCACGCTACTTGGATTTCCTAACATTTGACCTGATACCTGCTCTAACTGTGATTTTCCCTCATGAAATTGATCCAGATATACCGAATGACAGAATTTGGTTCCAACAAGATGGCGCTCCCCCACATTTCGGTATTGATGTTCGAAGATACTTAGATGAAATGTTTCCAAATCGCTGGATTGGTAGACGGGGTACAGTTGAATGGCCGCCAAGATCCACCGACTTAACACCCCTCGATAATTTTCTTTGGGGATATTTGAAAGAAAGCGTCTACCAGGACAGACCGGATAATATTGAGAATTTAAAGAACAAGATTAGGTCGGAGATGCATAATTTACCAGCTGAAGTCATTCAGAATGCTGTGGACAGCTTTTACTATCGTCTTGGAGAATGCCAAATAGTGAATGGAGGACATTTTCAGCATTTGCGACATTGAGTTTATTTTTGTAATTTATCTAGTTGTTTCAATTTCTAAATGAAAAAAAACTTGCTATTGAAAAAATAAAACTTGTTTATTTGGTATGACTGGATTCAGTTTTCTATAAGCTTTTCAACGAGCCCCCTCCTGCCTTATGTTTCCACTTGAAAAAAAAGTAGGGGTGGCTGGGGTTGGGGGGTTGAAGAGAAATTAATTATTATATAACCGATTTCGGCGTTTTAAAAAAAATAACTCATTCAAAAGATATGAATTTTATTCCGTACAACTGGCCATCCCTGTATGTGTGTTTGTATAAAATACTAGCGGCACGTCGCGGCTTCGCACGGGTGGACATTTTAAACATTTTGGAATATAAAAAATATAGCCTGTGTTACTCAGGAATAATGTAGCATTCTAATGGTGAAAGAATTATCGAAATCCGTCCAGTAGTTTTTGAGTTTATTCGTAACAAACGTACATACATACAAAAAAACAAATCTTTCCTCTGTATTATATTAGTATAGATGTATGGTATAGACACCTAATGGTGTCGGCCTAAAAACAAGTTTGTACTATGTGCATAACTATTTAATAATAGAATACGTTGCAAACATGATTTCATAAACTTTTGCATAAATATTTTTCGATATTCGACGTATTTATACGATTTTCTTCTATACCTACGCATTCTGAATTCAATTTCATGTGTTATCTGCTTCTACGATTACTGATTCAGCTCAGAAAATGCCTTGCACGAACAGAATTCCAAAAATATAATCCCTTTATATCGGATCCATGTAGCAGCCTTAATGGTTCATATTTGTAACGTGATTGCTAAGACTTTTAACGTGAAAATGGGAAAAATCCAGAGATAAGGAATTATGTAGATGCCTTTCACATTTATTCCCAGAAGTACCTTTTAAAAATATATATGAAATGAATTAATTGTATTATTTAAAGACTCTAACGGTTTTGGAAATCTTCCTAACTTTGCAGTGTCTCGATAAGTAAGATCACTTCAATAAGTGAAATTACATACAACGTGTTTTCTAAGTCTAATTATACCTTCTGATTGTTCATTTGGTTATTTTAGAACAAAGAGGGTGTTAGTTAAAAAACATATTACATTTCTACAAATGTTTGATGAAACTTGAAGTAACGATATAATTAATTACCTAAATGCAAATATTCTCTGAATTAGCAACTGCAAATTTCCGACGCAACTGAATATTTTGAAGATTAGTTAGGTAACTACTTTTTTTTTTAAAAATGAACCATTTCTGAGTTATTTCTTTTAATTTGAAATAAGCTTACCACCTATTTTAATAAAACATATCATTAAAATTAATGGTTTTCAAAAAAGTATACGACTTTTTTGTTCAAATCAAATTTTGAATACAGCGTATTCGTTAAAAGATTATAAAAAAAATATATGTTTTTATGGACTTTTGATTACACCGTATTTATAATTGTATTTCGAACAAAAAACTCTTATACATTTTTTAGTGTTATTTTAAATGTATGTAACTTTTTATTAGGAATCACACTATCAGTTAAATACTTTTAGCATCGCTTAAATTCTGGGACTCTTAATAAAAGTACCCTCCAGTATCTTTGTACTGGTTGACATATTTGTGGACCATTTAAGACCATATTTAATTCATATCAATTATCTTTTTTCTCTATAAATCCTCATTTCTCTCTAGTTCTCCCCTCTCTTTTCTTTAATTTTTTCATTAGAACTTTTCGTACATAAGGTAGAAAATCGATCTAGTCAAAATATTGAGAAATTCTTCAATGCAATGTGCACTATGGGGTTACCTATTATTTAGTGTATGTGACGTCACTACTAAAAAGGTCTATTGCATGAAACAAAAATTAGTTTTATGTTTATTCCTTCTTACTCAGTTTATACTGTACTGGAAATGGTTATTTATTTATTTATTTATTTGATGCACCATTCAACAGAAAATATCCAGTTACTGAATGGGTGGGAACACAATAAGTAATATAAAAAAAGAAAAATAACTAACAATTGGTAAAACAATTCGAAGACAAAAAAAACTATAAATAAATTTAAAAGTAATAAAACTTAATAAACTATTTTACATTAAATAAAATAACATTAGTGTAAAACAGTCATATGCTTTAGTAAAATACAATAAACATTATACATAGACACAAGCTAAAATGAAAAATGCCCATAAAGACACAACATAAAATAAATAACAAAACAAACAAATGCCAATTAAAATAGGTTTGTTATTGACTTTATGTTACAAGAAAAAATGTCAATATTATGTTGGAGGCTGTTGCAATTTTCACACATGACATAAATTGGTGTTGACAATAATAAATTAGTATTATACTCCAGTCGGCAGAGGCCGAAAAGTTACTGTTGTTGACATTTTTATGATAACTCGGAAATAACTACACAGGTCTACTTTAAATGATGAGTATAATAACAGGCTAATTTGCTGACAAAGTATTTTATCAGGAAAAAAAGTTATTAACAATTTAATCGTGAAAAAAATTTTTTTTAGTAGTTTTCTTTAAATAACTCAGCGGGGTGACTTTGTACGAAAAAATGCTTAGGACATGATTTTGTTCGTAATAAAAATAGCTACAAAATGGTCCGATTACGAAATTTGCAATAACAAAGCCGTGAGATTGAAAAAACGGTTTAAAACGCCAATTTTTTTAAGTTGCTGTATAAATGTCTATTATAAACAGTAAGTGATAAAACTTTCGAAAACTATAGTTCAATATATTGAGAAGATTCAAGGGTTTAAATGTCAGTATTGGGAAAAACGATATTAATGTCAAGGAATGACAGTGGAAGTTAATTTGATGACAATTTATAAGTAGATTATGAATTTTAGTGGAATATTAGTCTAAATCTATGGAAGTGGGTATAAAATAAGGTCATTAGATAGGGAATTGGAAATTAAATAATATTGGAAAAGTTAAATTAAAATTGCATTGCATTGCATTGAAGCATATTCCAAGCGAGATCTTACAAAACAATTATATAAATTTACTATTGTAGTAGGATCAGCAAAATCTCTACAATTTCTGATCACAAACCCAAGGCTTCTATAAGATGATGAAGAGACATTGCGTATGTTTTCATGAAAAGTTAATTTTTGATCAAAAGTTACTCCCAAATCTTTTATATAATTGGGACGAGTAAGAGAGTTATTGTTAATCCTATAATCACAGATCACAGGACAAGTCATTTTAGAGAAGGACATTATGTTACATTTACTTATGTTAAGGGGAAGACAGTTCTCTGTACACCATGTATTCACTGATGTTAAAGCATTTTGTATGTTTTGACAATCATTTAAATTATTAATCTTAACAAATATCTTCATATCATCAGCGTAAAGTAAGAAATTAACATATAAATATTTACTAATATCGTTCAAAAAAATACATTTGAGGTCCTAAAATGGAACCTTGGGGAACTCCAGACAATACATTTATGAGTTCAGATTTTAATCCCCTATATTGTACATACTGTATCCTCCGAATCAAGTACGACTTAAACAAATTCAACAGTCTTGTAGAGACACCACATACGTCTAACCTTTCCAACAGAATACTATGATCTAACCTGTCGAATGCTTTAGAGAAATCTGTATATATAACGTCGACTTGACCGTGATTATCCAAAGTTCTAGAGATATAATCTGTAATACACACAAGGTTTGTTGTAGTCGATCTACCTCTCATAAAACCGTGCTGATTAATGTCTATAAAGTGTTTGACGTGCTCATATAAATGATTATGTAAAATGATTTCTAATACTTTGCTAAAATTACATATAATTGTAATAGCACGATAGTTGGACATATCACTTTTATCGCCATTTTTAAAAACAGGGCGTATTCTCGATATTTTCCAAATATCCGGGAAGGTTTCCGTTTTTCCGGTTAACGCTATAATCTTGAAACATTTTGCAAGATTGTTTAATCAACATTAATATTAAGCTACTAAATTTTTTGATAAATTAGAGACAAAAAAAAATTATGGTGAATTTTCTAATTCTAGAGAACACAACTCAGGTCCTTAGAGCTTCACATTTATGATAACTTTTTTTGTAAGTGTAGTTTGACATCAGTTTAAATGGAAAACAGTAAGAACATATTAATAGAACAGTGACTTTAAGGTTATGTAACTTCTTTAATATTGAGTTTTCGAAAAAGTGTTATGGAAATTTACAATAATTTTTTATGAGCAGAAGCATTCTTAAATTGTTTGCATATATTTCCGAAACACCCTGTGTATTTCATTATTTTTACTTTTATTAAGATACAACAATTTTTCTTCAATGTTACACTGGCAGAAATAAAGTTAACTGATCTAATATAACGACCTTTTTAAAAGGACCCTGTAAACAACTAGAATTGCTTTGAATTGCCATTACCGAAGTAACTGTATTTAACTTCCATTTCTGTGTAGTTAGGTACTAATATTCATCGTCATTTGCATGTCACATCGTTTTAAACAATTCATAAGTAAATTTAACTATTCATAAAAATTATATTACACTGTAAAAAAATCGGTGTGAGTGATAGCAATGAATGTTCGGAGTGAATCCATTGAGTGAAATTATTGAGTACAATTTCACTCAATATTGGGCGTTTTGATCGTTTTACTCATTTGTGATTATATTTAAACAAAAACTGAGTACATTTTCACTCAATATTGGGCCTGTTGATCGTTTTACCCATTTGTGATTATATTTAAACTAAAACTGAGTACTTTCACTCAAATGTAGCGTAAACCCGTATTTTGTGCACTTGTACCTAAATCAGAATAAATGTCCTCATTACTGAGTGATCCCACCCTTTTTCATATCCAGATGCATTTTCTTTTTTTGTTCCCATCGTCCCATTAGGTTATCTCGTGAATGGCAGTATGGCTATGGTGTGCTTTGGAGTTAGACAAGTAACGGTTTATCTGGTTATTCTAGTAAAAATTGTATTTAAATGCAGTGATTTAATTACAATAATTAAAAACAATATTGTAACCTGAGGGGTTATTTCTTTAGTTATCTACCTTTAATTAGTTATCTGTTTAATTCTCGAAACAGTTACTACTTAATTCTCGAAAGAGTTACTATTTAATTCTCGAAAGAGTTACTATTTAATTCTCGAAAGGGAGTTTATTATCATTATACTTTAATCAATACGTGGGAACTTAGAAATGTTGTATGTTCAGAGAATGACTTTCAGCACTTACCCTTTATTGCTTACGTAGACTGTAATCCAGTGGTTGGCTGTACAGGGTGACACTGAAGTTTGAAGAAACAAAAAGAAACACCAAAACTTCCAGGAAGGGTTTTATTAACAATAAACAAAACAAACAAAATAACACACAACGACTCGAACAACATTATTAATGAATTGATTTAAACGCGACAGCGTACCGAGATTCAGGGAATGCGCGCTTCATACAAAATTTGAAAAAACTATTAAATTTAATTAATTAGCCCGAGACTCTAAAGTTAATAATTAGTCTGCTCAATGTGAAACCTAAGGACGAACTGCCTTTTTTGCAGATCCTTCTCGAATTTCACACTTCGCTTTGACACGCCCATTTCTTGGGTCCAGAAGTTTCGGTTTTTATCTTATTGGCGAGAACCCTGAATATCGGGATGCTTTAATAATTAGGTTAATAATTATCTAATTGGCTTAATTTACATTTATAACAATAATTATGTGACTTACTGGTAACCCTAGCCTTCCTCAGTGACTCCGCGTAGCAATTACGGGGCGGATTAGTCAATGTCATTTAATATATTCTTAATAGCTTGGAAAATCCGCCGAAAAACCAGTCATGACTCTCTTTTCGAATTACTATCAATTTTACAATATAATTTAATTCTAATTTGGAATCTCCACGCTCTTCTCGTGGTTTCGCGCGTTATTATTATTATCGATTTTTTTCTCATACTAGACGCTTAACACATGGCTCCGATAGTTTAAGTGAACTGTTTAAAAATATTGGCAAATTTCTCCGAAGGACGGTCTTGTCGACCTACTACTTGAAAACCATTAACCCTCCGACAATTTGTGATGACTGAAATATTTTACTTTCGGCCTATCCATTCTGAGAACTAATAAATAAATGATTGCGCGTCCCGGCTTTTGTTACAATATATTAAGTCTCGATTAATATTTGGTTAAATAAACGGATAGTTAAATTGTTATCTATAATTACGTATTTATAACATACAATATAAGTTATGACAATCTATTCGTCTGATCAGTTCACCAATTCCTTTAATCGAGACCTAAAATATTGTCTCTAAAACAGATCTGTGTAGAAACCACTGTGGCAGCTTAGTATTTAAACAATGATATTTAAATTAAAATTTAAAGAGAATCTAAACTGTGTAAAATAATAGTTAAATTTAAATCGCACTAGAAAAACTCTAAATTGGTTTTATATACTCAAAATAGAGTCAAAAGTCAGTCAATTGATAGTTAGCAGCACAGTATACTAATCAATCAGTAGGGAATGTTACGTTTCCCGCGTCTTCCATATTTCCACCATTTTGTTAGCGACTGACAGTTATTACGATTTCCGTTCTTATATTTTCATTCATAGATCTAGTATGTTTTCATTATTGTATATGTAACTAACCTCACTTATACCTTCTTATATCTCAGCTTTATGTATTAAAAACCTTATTTTATGATGTCGAGTAGTTGTTTAGTTTAATTATCTTGTTCTTGTGTATTTTATTAGTGATTTCTGCTGGAATTCAAATAACTAAACCTGTATTTAACCAAAAAATGTAAACTTCTCTTAATAAAAAAAAACTCAATTTACGTATAACACTACTACATAGCTAACAATCTCTTTATTACCTTGGATTACAATAATTAATCAGAAATTAATGCATAATAATTAAATGTATTAAAACCAGGAAAAAGAACAGGTTATGTTTACTATACTACTGGAGGTAGCATGCCATTACGAAAAGTGTGGTTGAGAGACAGACAGTATCTCAGACACGCTGTCTCACTCTAGCATGCCGCGATTCATTTCCAACCAATCGCGGCGTGCTAAAGTGAATTAGCAGATACTGAGGTACAGTCTGTCTCTCTCGCACACTCAGCCACAATTTTCGCAATGACATGCCTCCAGTAGTATATGCTCGAAGGATTCGCCACATTCTTAGCGACTTTTCCTAGGGTGGGGGTATTTAAAAATTGCCATACGGAATTCATTCATAAATCATTTAAGATTCGATACTGATTGATTAGTATACTATGGTTGGCAGTAACTCGGATTTGAGTAAAACTCACTGATTTCTGATGCAATTGTTTCACTCAGTTGTACTTACACCTCGACTCATACTAATAGAGTGAAAATTGCACTCAATAGGATGTGGACAGAAATTGATATATTTATTGAATAAAATGAGTAAAATTTCAGTGAAATTTTTTTACAGTATAGTATGTCTATGCGTATGTGGTTAAAAACCTTTTCTTTGTGATGCCTTAGATCTACATACAAAAATATTTTGAATATGACTGTTTCTACGTAGGTACTTATAGGTTTTTTAACATGTACCACCAAGGTTGGCAATTGTTAATAGGTTTTTTTATGTTGAACAAACTACAAAAAATCGAACTATACACTGACCTTGTGTTAACACATTTATATTTTAGATTTAATAATTGCTTGTACAATCTCACCAGCTTTGCTAAAAAATTGCAGCCAGGTTTGTCAATCTCAATTTATTATGAGCTGTCTTTGAACTAATACGATTACAATATTTTTATAACACATCATCGAGAAATCGCACCAGAAGACCCCTTTCAAAGCAAGTGACAAATGAATATTATTGGTTTTTATTGTTAGTCTGAACGCTTATGTCTAAATTAAATTAATAACTTTGAAGCAAAAATAATATTGCCTTTAACGAACATTGGTTTTCACTTAGGTCGAGTATTTGGTAATTTGAAAACAAACCTGTGGCGTTGCTGGGGGAGAAATATTGTCACCGCAATGATTAAGGTTTGATTGATTTATCACCAAAAAGGTAGGAAAAACAACGTAATGTGTTTTCATTGGCTTGAAAAAAATACGTCGAAATAATCGTCAGCTGTAAGCGTTAAGTAAATGCAATTAAAACGGATTAAAAACTAAAGCGTAAAATCTTTAAAGTCATAATTTTGCTTTCTAGCAAAATATAGGTCGTATCCGTTAACGTAACGAGCAGTTTCCCATAAAATGAGGTTTAGGTAAGAAAATATCTAATAATTAAAATTATTATTTAATTGCATCATGTTTAAAAAGTTTAATTAATTTGATTAATTGCTATTTTGAAAATATTCCAGTTAGATACAATATTATGCTAACATTTACAGCTGTAGTTAGATTTTATTTCAGAAACACAATTTGGTAAATATTATCGAACATTTTGTGATCCACTTTATCATATGTCTATTAAAATTAGATCTTTTATTATTTTTTTATAATATTTACTTGATTTTATAAATACGATTTTATATGGTTTCGGTTGTTTACCAGTTTTAATAAATTGAGTTGATTTTTATACAGGATGATCCACTAACATTACGGAGCGGCTGTACCTGTACACAGGAAAGTAGACGTGCTACGATGATGGGGTAAAAAATCTATTAACAAATTCATAAAACCTAACCTCAAAGTAATACACTGAATCTTTTCTATATCTATAATTTACTTGAAAGCTATATCTTTAAGCTTATATTTCCTTACTCTAAAGCAATAAACCTACACCCATAAAAACCTAAATCCAAACCCTTAAAACTCAACTTCAAATTCTAAAAACTTGAACTAGAAATTCATAGAGTGTATATCCACAGTAAAGAATAAAAGTTCTTGAAAATTATATTCTGGAACTTATATTTTTTTATTTTTGAAGCCCCTAACATTTATTCTAAAATATCTAATGTCAAATTCAAGAAATATGAGCTAGAAAGTAAAAAGAAGGATATTTTTCAAACTAAAGAGTGACTCCTTGAAAACTCTGTTCTGGAGCTAATATTTTGTATTTCTGAAGCCTATGCTATGTCCATAAAAACCTAACCTCAAACCCTTGAAACTTATTCTCAAATCCACAAGAAATATGTGGATATTTAGATAGATATGTAATAAAAGCCGGGACTCGTGATAGATTATTTGTTAGTTCTCGGAACGGATGGGTCAACTCAGTCAACAATAATTATTGACAAGCTAAGGGTTTTCAAGTAGGTTTAGCGTCGCCATAAAGTCGTTGAAAAAACTGGTGCCTCTTGTCACCGGGAGTAACAAATTTGCAAAACTCTACCATCGCAGTCCTTCGGAGAAGGCATCATGAAATTTCGCAATGATTTTGAACAAGTAGACTTAGATCGTCGGGGCCATGTGTGGGGCATCTGGTATCGACTAACTGCGTCGGTTTAGTCCATGGTGAAGGGAAAAATTGATATTTCTAGTAACGCGCGAACTACATTCGAAAAGACATAGGAACTCCAAGATATTTAAATAAGTTGTTGGAATGTTGTGAAGAAAATAATAATAGATCAAATAGCTGGATTTTAGGCGGATTTTCCAAGCGATAAGAATAGATTAAATGAGATTGACTAATCCGTCCCGTGTTGCTTTACGGAGTCACAAGAGGAAGGTGTGGGGTTACTTGTAAGTAAAATTTAGTCACAAAATTATCGATACAATTGTAAATTCAGTCAATTACGTATTATCATGGTATAGTTAAGCCATTCCAACCCTCGATATTCAGGGATCTCGCCAATAAGATAAGAACCGAAACTTCTGTACCCAAGAAATGTCGAAGAGAGGTGTCGAATTTAGAAGAGACCTCCGAAGAAAGGCAGTTTCTACTTGGATTCCACCTGTTTTCTTAATTTTAGAGTATCTTGGAATAAAGTCTTTCCAAATTTTGCTATTAATTTGTGTTGGGTGACCTGAATCTCGGATTGCATTATCACGTGTAAATTAGTTAATAATGTTTTGTAACGTACTTTACTGGATTTTGATTTTGGTGGTGACGGTTCTGACGTTACTTGTGGCCGCCCCCTGGTAGACTACCAACTCTAAACGGAATTTTAATTCGCAATTTCGAATTATAATTTACAATATTTATTGACGTCACTGACGTCCCTGTTTGGACGCCTAATGGTATGACGACCCTTGACTACTATTTGATGGGCAGCTGTGGTTGGCAGCCGGCGGTGGTGAGTGACGTCACAGGAACGTACTCCGGATTAAAATCTTTTTGTTCGGTTTGTCTCGGGCGCCAGTTTCCCTATCTTTTACGTGGGGGAAACTCCACGTGAACCCTACCCTCGGTTTAGAGTAAGTACTCGGGATAGCTGCAGTGAAGGAAGTTTAATTCCAGGGGTCTGCTATATTTCTCAAGGTACCCAACTACGTTCGTCAAAACGAGGGCGATGTTATTCACAGTCAACCCGCCGCCTGACAACGCCGTTGCCGCACCACGTACTGTATACGACAGATGTCTCCTGAAAGCGGTGTTATTCACAGCCAACTTCCTGGGTCTATCCGTCACGGTATGGCTAGCACCTAACGTCTTCCACTGGCGATGTTATTCACAGTCAACCAGCGGTTTCAGATAATGTGCCCTAGCTACGTTCGTCAAAACGAGGGCGATGTTATTCACAGTCAACCCGCCGCCTGACAACGCCGCCGCCGTACCGTCCAGCACTTAGTTCAAATAGAGTTCAAAACTCGGCAGGACTTATGCCAATACAGGACAAGTAAAAATAGGGAAATACAATTTGCTTACTTATTCCGGGTCGCTCCTCCTTCGGTTCGGATGGCGGTCTCTGGTCGGTTTCAGGTCCTCGGGGCGGTCCTCAGGCTGGAGCTGGAGCTCTTCGAGTTCAGGATCTGAACTGCCTATTTTCGTCCAGGAAAGTTGGTTTTATTGCCTCAATCCCCCCTTGACTAAGCCGGAGGCTTGGTGGGATTATGCGCGCGGCACTCGTCAGAGTGGGGCAAACGGACGGTTCAGCTCGACTCATGAATAATAATTGCTCTTGCCAATTAAGCTAATTAAATAAATAAATAGCGAAACCCTTATACAAAACTTGAAATTAATACTGGTTCATTACAGTTTGTTCGAATCCGTTCTGTCTTCGTTCTATTGTTTGTTTAATTTGTTTTTATTGTCATTAAAAACCTTCTTCGAAGTTTAGGTGTTTTTTTGGTCTTCTAAATTAAGTGTGAGAGTGGAACACCCTGTACAATCAACACCTGGATTATACTCTACGTGAGCGAAGTGAAATTCATTCTCTGAACGTACAACATTTCTAAGTTCCCACTTATTAATTGAACTCCCTCGAGTAGTAAATGGTAAAAAAATTAATGTCGTTATGATACTGGTCATAATGGTAGATGGTTAAATAAAGAAATAATCCCTCAGGTTACAGATAGATAAAATTTCATTCAATAAATTATAAAAATTTTAACAATTTCAGCTAAGCACTCAGACTCAAAATCTATATTATTTATTGAAATTATTCCATGGACTGCGTTTCGTTATATTTATTTATATAAGCCCTTTTACCGCATACAAGTAGCGGTCTCTAAATGGTTGTTTTTCTGTTTTTCTATTTTTATTTATTTTTTATTTTTTTTTCCTTTTTTCTTTCTGTTTATTTTTGTTTTTTTCTACTTTAATTCAATGTTAAAAAAATTTTCATTTTATTTTTAAATACCGAATCTTTGATGTTGAGGCTGATGGTTTCTCACTCGATTTAAAAAATTCCTATATGGATATATCAAATTATCGCACAAGAATCATACAATTAAGCATATTTGAAAATGAATAAAAAGGAAATTACCACTGTACGGTTAAAATAGCTGAGTGCATAGAATTTCTTCCCGTGTTTCCCACTGTGCGCTGCACAGTGGTCGGAAATCCGAAAAAGCTGGACAAACGTCCAAAAAGGCGTGCATCATCACCAAAAGTGGGGACTTTATGTTTTTCAGGTCGCTAAAGCCGAATTTGCTGTCAAAAATCTCAAATTCAAAATGGCTGATACAAAATGGCCGATATATCACGTTAATTTATTGAATCTAATTGAAATTTCGAGTGCCTCTGGTATTGAGGTCGCGTAAAACGTATGTAAGGTCGAAGTTTGAGGTTTTTGAGATAATTAATTATTATTAATAAAGTACGGAAGGTAAATATCTGCGATATAAGGTATGCATTTGGAATGAATTCGTCATTTCGAACGAAATGATTTCTAATTACTATTGAAGCTTATTCTTGTTATAAAGCTTATTATAATTATTTAGCTAATTCTAATACACATGAGTCATTCGCATCGTCATCACCTGTCACATAACCGCCAGAGCATGAAAATATTATCCATAGCTTCGGTTGAAAAGCTTTTCTCATTTACATCTATCTTGCACCTTTTTAAAAAAGGTTGATCTAAAATGATGATTTGCGTTCCTAAATTCTCGGAATTTTCCTTTCAAAAATCGAAAAATTTATTTTTTCATTCACGTAATTTTACCGGTGCCTGATCCTGTCGAAAATGATAAATTATGAATTGAAAGATCATAGATAATAAGTTCATCCTTAATTTTCTTTATTTTATTTTCGTATTCTTCTCAGCAAACCCTTTTATTTGATACCCATATCATGGGGGTGCACAAAAAATAACTGGTCCGCCATCTTTGGATTTAAAATGATGTCACTTAGCTAACCATGCATTGTCATCCAAACTAAACGTGTATGCAAAATTTCAGCTCAATCGGTTGGGGAAACTGTTTTAAAATTCAGTTGCAAAATGTGACCCATACTAACAATGCAAGTTAAACAAAAGCTTGTAAAAATATGATAAATGGCACACGAAAAAGGTGCATGTTCATAAAAAAGAGACACTAAAACGCTAGCTATTGTATAACTAAGGCCTCTTGCAATAGTAAATCGGCCGTACATGGAGGCACAAAAAATTACTCAGAATCCCAATCCGGAAAAATCCGGTGGTTTTCTCTTTTGATATATGAAATTGACACTCCTGTCCGCATTTTCTAACTTTCAATAGTGCAGGATCTCTTGGGATCACAACTATTTCGATAATTTACGATTGATGTGATTTGAAATCGATGGAAATTGCAAGACGTTTTTGTTAAAACAATAAAAGCATGCAACTTTCGAAAAATGAAGTTCTAAATGAGCAAATGTATTCTACTTAATTCCAAGAACACCCTCGCTATTGCACATAACGATTCGTATTCTAGTAAAAATTTGCACGTATATTCAATTCACCGCTTTTCGAGGGGTCAGTGGCAAGTGAAATATGCTAATGTGTCGCAGCTTACTTCCGATAGTTGCTGTGGTCTATATACATAGGCCAGCTCTCTGTCACTTTAAAGAACTACGCAATGACTCCTTCTCTAGCATATTCTGAAGTATTAACGCAAACCAACGACTTTGAAATTTCGACTTTTGTCCAGCTTTTTCGGAATTCCAACTACTGTGCGCTGGTGCGTTTTGTTTTTTAAAAACCTTTAATGATATTTGATAGCATACGGCCGTCCTCACGTGTGTATGAGCTGCCTAACGTTCTCCATTGTTCGAGATCATCAAGCGAAGGGGTATGACAATTACTAAAAAAGATTTACAAAATCATTTTGCACGACGGAATTTTAAAGTACAAACTTATGATACATGTTTCTAAAGGTCAAAGGTAGTCTCGGTATAAATATGACTTCGCATTCAAAATTACACCCATATAAGTATTACCAACTGATCGCACAAACTCATTTCAGTTGATCCGCTATATCAGGGGTCGGCAAGTAATTTTAGGTGGGGTCCGAATACTTTTGAAAATTTTTAACGAGGTCCAGAAAAAAATTCATATTTGTTATTTTTTTATATTAATTTGGACTCAAATTTAATCTGCTTACTAACCATTAAGAACTCACACACTCACACAATTATAAAATACTAGAAAAAATGATAAGATTGGCACTTAAATGTAAAAAATATTTTTTAAATTATTTATTTAAGTAATTTATACTTTCAAAAAATTTTTGGAGGTCCAGTATTTTACCTTGCGCGGTCCGGACCTGGACCGCGGTCCGCCAGTTGCCGACCCTTGCGCTATATTTAACAAGAACCTGACGTATTTAATATTTTCAAACAAAATTCCTAATATTTGCTCATATACTCACTGGAGGAATGTGTACTCACCGAAGAATTTAAATTATACGTGGGAGTATGAAAATCCACATTTGACTGATTTTCTATAACATGAATTTAAAATAACTCCAAATGTGAGGTGAAAATCAATGGAATTCTCCTTATTATCTTTTTTAATACGATTGATAATCTGAAGATATACAATACCGGTCAAATTGAGGATTAAATTTAAGGAAATATATTTTTTATGTTTGCGTAACGAGTTGAAATCAGTAGGTACATATGTATTGAATTACAAAAATATTCAGGTTGAGTTTCGGCAAAAGTAGGGTCTAACGATTTAAATTGGGTAGTCTTTTATTAAACGGATTACAAAGCATACGGAATAAATTGGTGATCAAATTAGGCAGTTAGAAAAGAGGCCTATATGGTATTAATGCCGATGCTGTAGGCTACTTAAATAAATAATGAAATAAAAATAAAGCAAAAAAATAGATACATCATATAGTGAAATTTTTAAAAGTTTGCTATAGTCTGTTTGGAAATGAAAGAGAGTAAAAAAACCCCAGATAAGAACCGGCCATGGGCGTGGTAATAATTTCAGGTAATTATCGGATAACACTAATGCTAACAAAAATGACAGGGATTGGAAAATCGACTATCTACAGACTTTTAAAGGAAACAAAAAATGAACAAGATACTGTAAATCCCCCAAAATCATCTACAGGGAGGTCAAAAGTCGTTATAGATGATTTCTTCAAAAATGTCATTCGCAGAAAAGTACACTCATTTTATTTTAAAAAAGAAATACCAACGCTAAACAAAATTTTAAGTGAACTTTCAGAGGACAACGATTTGCCAAAAATCAGTAGAAGCAAATTATGGGCCGTCTTACGAGAGTTGAATTTTTGCTGGGAAAAGCAGAACAGGAAGTCAGTTCTTATCGATAAAGATGAAATTATTTGTTGGCGAAGATCCTACTTAAGATCAATTAGAAAATTCCGTGACGAAGGGAGGAATATTTATTATCTAGACGAAACTTGGGTCAACGAGGGATATACTGTAACAAAAGTATGGCAAGATAAAAATGTAAAAAGTTTTCGACAAGCATTTTTGGATGGACTTTCAACAGGGTTCAAGGCACCTTCAGGTAAAGGGCGAAGATTAATAGTGACACATATAGGTAGTGCCAGTGGTTTTGTAGATGGCGGTTTACTTTTATTTGAATCTAAAAATACAGGTGACTATCACGAAGACATGAACGCAGATGTTTTCGAAGAGTATTTTACACAGATGTTGGATCTTATTCCTCCGGGGTCTGTAATTGTCATGGATAATGCCAGTTACCATTCACGGCAGACCGAGCGGACGCCTACGACTGCTTGGAGGAAAGCCGATATAATTCAATGGTTATCCGGAAAAAACATTTCTTTTGAAACAAATATGGTGAAAAAGGAACTTTTGACACTTGTCAATCTTAATAAAGATCAGAAAAAATATGTTATCGATGAAATGGCAACAAATCGCCAAATAACGGTACTACGGTTACCACCTTATCACTGTGAACTTAACCCAATCGAATTAGTCTGGGCGCAGGTAAAAGGAGATGTAGCGCGAAATAATACGACGTTTAAATTAAGTGACGTGAAAATTTTGTTAAAAAATTCCTTGGAACGAGTAACTGCAGATAACTGGCAAAGATGTATACATCATGTACAAAAAGAAGAGGAGAAAATGTGGGAACTCGATAATTTAATTGACGTTACTGTGGAACCTATCGTTATCAATCTAGGAGACGAAGATAATTCATCAGAATATTCAGAGGATGAATTTTAATATACCTACTTTTTTATTTTCTTTATTGTACATTTATACAACACTACATTTACTCACCATAATTTGAATTTTCAAAATACATATATTTTTGTGTGGAATAAAAGTCTATTCATTAAATTTAAATAAATATTTTGATAATAATATTGAATAATTTTATTTGAATTACTAAAAACCCTCTTAACCCGGTTATGATGCTTAAAGTAGCCTCATGTTTTGAAATGCTGTTTTTATATTGTTTACTTATAAGAGAAATGGATCGAGAAATTGAAGCGGCATAGACAAAGACGGATTGTCGGGGATTAAATTTTAGCTACCTGCTACAATTTAGTACAGTCCGATCGTACAAAGTTTTTTTAAAAGTACACCTCAACCTATACCGATAATACATAATATAAAAATATTGAATATAAGCACCAGTACTACATTTATTTACGATTTGCATACATAATAAGCTTTTATTACTCTCTTTCATTTCTAAACAGACTATAATCACGTTCGAACCTTATTAATCTATCATTGTACAATATTGCTAAAGATTTACCAAACCAGCATTATGGTTTAAATGATTGGAAACATTTTGAGATTCTTAGTCCTAGGAATAACTAATACAAAAAATTACTTGAATTAAAAACACAGTTCTCCAATAGCTTTTCACAAAATTCCCAATTGGCGTTCAAAATCTGCGGATTCTATGAGCATTTATTTCATACAACTACGAAGGAAGGCTAATTTTGCTATTTTTAAATATATTATTAAAACTTTCCACATCGTACTGTATGATAATCTCATCCGGTGGAAAAATGATTGAGTATCTTAAAAATTTTATGTACAATTGCATACCAGATCAATGGTTATTTTGACGCCACATAAAATTACCTTATTTGTATAAGGAAATT
Organism: Anoplophora glabripennis; assembly: GCF_000390285.2. Taxonomy (NCBI): domain Eukaryota; kingdom Metazoa; phylum Arthropoda; class Insecta; order Coleoptera; family Cerambycidae; genus Anoplophora; species Anoplophora glabripennis. The sequence continues at coordinate 386,760 of NW_019416430.1, read as the reverse complement.
TTATATTAACTCAAGTGGCATCAAAATAACCTATTGTGCACTATAAAACAAAATTTTTCAGTGTACTTGTACGATTTCTTTTTCTCAATCGCAATCTCGGGTTGGTACAAGTCTACCATTTACTCTTTTCTGTATAGTGCCTTATGCAATTACTGACACAATATACTTAAAGAGTAAAAGTTATCATTGTTCCAGTTTTGCATCATGATTTCATCATTCGTACTTATAAGTCATTGAACTAAACTATACCACCATATAAAACGCGAAGCTTGTTCAATATTTCACTGCCAATGCCAAGATCACACATTTGATTAGTGGCTCTAAAATATTTCGTAATCTGTCAGTCGACAACTACTAGATAAACGTAATATGGGAAATTAGAATACAAAATGGAATTGAGCAACTTTTGCTTGCAAAATATTACCAACGGTATTATTCTACTTATATTATAGCTATAATAGGCTATAAGACATCATTTTGGCTGTAAATGTTACTGCGGATATCTTCACGCAAATCTTGTAGCTTCTTCTTTCAAAAATTAAACTCTGTTAATATGTATATAGTCCAGTCGTTAGAGGCCGAAAAGTTACTATTGGTGACATTTTCTTGATAACTCCGAAATAACTACTGGAATACTTTAAATGATGAGTACAATAACAGGCTAATTTGCTGACAAAGTATTTTATCAGGAAAAAAAAGTTATTAACAATTTAATCGTGAAAAATTTGTTTATAGTAATTTTCTTTGAATAACTCAGCGTTATGATTTTGTACGAAAAAATGCTTAGGACATGATTTTGTTCGTAATAAAAATAGCTACAAAATGGCTGTAGTCCGATTACGAAAATTGCGATAACAAAGCCGTGAGATTGAAAAAACGGTATAAAACGTAAATTTTTTTAAGTTGCTGTAAAAATGTCAATTATAAACAAAAAGTGATAAAACTTTCGAAAACTATAGTTCAATATATATACAATAATGACGCTAAAGCCGAAAATCAAGAGAGCAAAACTTTTTGTTCTACAGGGTGGTCCGAATTTTATGCAGGAAACTTCGAGGGCAGATAGATCTCTTTAAAATAATATGTGTTTGACTTATAAACATATGTCTGGAACGGCACCGTTTTAGAGATACAGGGTGTTGAAGTTGTCAAAAAAAATTGATTTTTTATTTATATCTCCGGAATCTATTAACCGATCTCAATAAAATTTGGTACAGATAATGTATTATAGTAGGCCTAGTAGTCCCTAAAATATGAGCCCTAAAGGTTCAACCAGTGGTGTACAACTGGACAGGGGTCACCCCCTTTTTTACAAAAAAACCTACGCCACTGCATTTTTTACATGTCATTGTAACTGATTTATATTTTAATACACAAAATACGTAAAAAAGGTGACTTTAATTTTTTCCCTAAGATTCGCCGTTCTCAAGTTATTCATACCAATACAATCCCCTTGTGGCAGACACTTCTAACGATAATATTACAAGAATATTTTTTTATGTTTAAAAGTAAGTGCAATTTGTAAGCACATTAACAAAATTATTTACACTCCTTTCTACACCACCTGTGAGGTAGTGTGCGATATAAACATAAAATCAATTTTTTTAAAACCTCAACACCGTTCCAGACCTATGTTTATAAGGCAAACACATATTATTTTAAAGAGATCTATCCACCCTCGAAGTTTCCTGCATAAAATTCGGACCACCCTGTATAAGGTTTTATACATCCATCGGCATCTGAAACTCGAAGATTTGCCAAATTTGTTTGAAGTTTTGCTGACACTTGAAATTTGGTATACACATAGTGTAAATATGCAGAAACCAAAAGCACCTTGCAAAATTCAATTATCTTAATTTTTGCAGCTTTGGTAAGGTTTTATACGTCACCGCTTTTTTTAATTTTTGGAAATTATATATGTATATTTATAAAATATTCCATCACGGTAGATTAACCAGCACAATTACCTATAATTAAACAAAAAATTATTTTCATGGTTTAGATCCTAAGCTACTTAACATTTTGCACCTGTTAGCCGTAGTCGTACATTATTCAACATATAAACATTAAACAAAATCGTACGTGTGGGGTAAATCTTTAACTTTTCATTTTCGAGCGCGAGTTCCGCTCTTCGGGGCATGTGTACTATTAGAAATATGCAACAGCAAATTTAAACAATTGTTTTCTTAAAGTTAAAGGTTTACCCCACACGTACATTTTTGTTTTATGTTGATATGTTGAATAAAGTACGAGTATGGCTAACAGGCGCAAAATGTTAAGTAGCTTAAGATCTAAACGATGAAAATATTTATGTTTTTAAATTGTAGGTAATTATGCTGGCTAATCTACCATAATGGAATATTTTATAAATATACATAAATATACGTCCAAGAATTAAAAAAAACGGTGACGTATAAAACTAGGGTGAGGTATAAAACCTTACCAAAACTGCAAAAATGAAGATACTTGAATTTTGCAAATTGCTTTTGGTGTCTGCATATTTACACTGTGTGTACCAAATTTCAAGTGTCAGCAAAGCTTCGAACAAATTTGGCAAAGTTTCGAGTTTCAGATGCCGATGAATGCATAACATCTTATAGAACAAAAAGTTTTGCTCTCTGATTTTCGGCTTTAGCGTCATTATTGTATATATATATTGAACTATAGTTTTCGAAAGTTTTATCACTTTTTGTTTATAATTGACATTTTTACAGCAACTTAAAAAAATTGACGTTTTATACCGTTTTTTCAATTTCACGGCTTTGTTATCGCAAATTTCGTAATCGGTCCACCGCCATTTTGTAGCTATTTTTATAACGAACAAAATCATGTCCTAAGCATCTTTTCGTACAAAGTCATCCCGCTGAGTTATTTAAAGAAAACTACTAAAAAAAATATTTTTCACGATTAAATTGTTAATAACTTTTTTCCTGATAAAATACTTTGCCAGCAAATTAGCCTGTTATTGTACTCATAATTTAAAGTAGGCCTGTGTAGTTATTTCCGGGTTATCAAGGTTTCACACAGGCCGAACCTCTACCAACTGGACTGATAGTCATTTTATCGCGTACAGTTTTAATTGTAATTATAGACTGTCTTATAACCATCAACATGGTGCCTAAAATGAGCTTTATAGCCTACTAACTTGTCTATTAAAAGAGGTTATGTTAAAACACATAAAATTAAGCAAAGTAGATATTAAAATATATTATAGATGTTGGTGCAATTTTGCACATTAGAACGACGGATTCATTTACGCATGCACGTACTTTGAAATTCGATTTTTTCATGAGATGGAGTAAAAATGTTTGATTTTGGGTTATGTTCTTATTTTTTTTGTCTAATATTGTCAACCACTGCGACATTGCCAAATATGCACAATAAGATTTTGTAGCCATTTGCTAATAGACAAGTAGAAATAGAGTCCACCAGTTTTCTGGAATAGCAGAATATGATCAGACTGCAATTGGGAGGATATTCTTTTATCGTATTCTATATGTAATTCATTTTATAGTCTTTTAGTAGAATAATCCCTCAGGTTGTAATAAATCAGCCAGTATAAATTTCGACAACTTGCTGCATACACATTTCAGAAAGTTTCAGTAGTTTCTACTTTCTTATATAGCCATTGTAAATAAATAAGTGTGGAAAAAGGTAAAAGGGTCGTTCCTCTTTGAAAATTAAAGAGGGTTTTCGTGTAAAAAAAATCTCCCCACCTCTCCTCCTCCTGTGCATTAATATCTCTTCAAATGGGGAATTAAAAATTTTTTACCTACATACATACATTTTCCCTTTTATCGAAAATATATCGGATAATTCCTTGATCTCCCCCTTCTGTCAGAAGTAACCACCAGTACAAGCAATTTCTTGCATTTTTTATCACCCTTATGGCCATTTAAAAATCTGATTAATTTTGGATAGCCCGATTTATTTGAAACAAATTTGATCGCTTCTATTTTTCTCATAAATGTAATAAGAAATATAAAAAAGAAAAATAGGCCATAGTACACACAGAATTTTGATCCGTAGCAGTTTTTATTATAATAGAAATAGTTACATTAAAATGAACAAAAACAAACTGAAAGAAGTGTTAGTTATAAATATATAAACCATAAATTATTATATTGAATATTGGAATTTGCCACATTCCATTATTACAAAAGACTACCTGCGTTGAAGCATCCACGTATCCGGTTAAAAATATCTGGTGATTTGTAAATATTCGCAAGTGAATTTTGTAATTCTTGAATATCTTGCACATATGTCTTATCTATTAAAGTTTTTAAATAGCCTCATACACAAAAATCTATAGGATTTACATCGGGTGCTGGAGTAGGCCAAAACTGAGGTTCACCATTCAACGATTTAATTCTCGTGTCTTTTTGTTAAAATGGGGAGAAATCCCATCATGTATAAATCTAAACTGATCTCTGACACCTAAAGGGACATCTTCAAGAAATACTTTTTTGAGAAAGCTTCGATTTTATTGGTAGAAATTGTGGGCCAATTAAGTGGTGTCCAAAAATTTCCGTCCACACATTCAAAGAAAATTTGTAATTAATTTCGGCTAAGGCATGTGGATTTTCTTCTGGTATATGGTATATTATTATTATTATTATTATAAGATAATTAATTATCGATTCTCTTGAAAAATTGTCTCCGTATGTAATCAAGATGTAGGTATGCCAAATCTTTTCCAGAATTCCAATGGGAAAATGCAAGACGTTGTGGAAAATCTCGCGGTAAAAGAACCTAAAATCGTTGTGTGTGAAAGGGATATAATAGTTGTTTTTTCAGATGGTTTGTACCATCATGTAGTTGATATTTTACTGCACAACAATTGTTCCAGTCATGATTTTCAATCAAATATAGTACTGCTTCTTACAAAACTGCTGGTCTAATTTCGTGATGTCCTTTTTTTGGGAGTTTTAATTTCACTTAATCATTGATCAAAGCCAGCGAAGGAAGTAGAAATGATGAGGAGTAACGCACTATATATTTCAGCATAAGTCCAAGATGCATCTAAAGACTCCATAATCGAAATGCATACCAATCGTTAATGTAGTTTTCCGAATTGAATAAATATATCTAATTTAATATAAACGATTATTAACTACTGTCTATCTGGCAACCGTATAGATACTACAACATTTTCATTTTTATACCCATATGTAGATCAAGATGTATATCGTAACATAATTTGTTTTTTTCGCTCCAAATCTATTACATTTACGGAAAAAAATAGAAATCTTAAACATTTCTCTTAAATGTTGGTTTTAAACATTTTGACGATAGATAAAGAAGGTGGAAGAAACTTGCAGGAACGGTACTTCTACCTCTTGCAACCGAATAAGATCAGAAATTACACAGTCTTCGTCATCTCCATAATAGTAAAAATGTATGTAATTTCACTTTTGTCCTCAAATTTCTTCATATCTAAAGAGAAAAATAATATCTACTGTTTTGCCCCGTCATAAATTCTTAAGGAGGAAGCGAAGGATTTTTTACATGAAAGACCTCCCTTAATTTTCAACGACAAATCACTTCCTTAATTTATTTATTTACACCCTGTGTATGAAATTTCTTATCAGTATTTTTCAGAAAATGATATGAATATCTAATGTAACCTTAAATTTCCAGTTTTTTTTATCCTAATTTATATAAATACTTTTGGTTCCACTATTTTATTTTACAGACTGCTAACATATTTTCTGGTTAATGCTCTGCGTATTTCTTATAAGATAAGATCTACATTCTTGAATTAAGCTACAAAATTCGAGGATGATATCCTGATGACTGTAGTCAAAAGTACTGAAAGAGAATTGCTTTTCATTTTTTCTCTTTGTGCTTGCCTTAACCTTTATACAATTTATAATTTGATTTAATGTAATGCCAGTCTCAGCATATAATTTACCTCTGGAAATGTATTTAAGTTTTAGGTCAACGCTCCATTCAACCTTCCTTATTGTTCGTTTCAAGATAGTGTCAAACGGTGATTAATTTCGATCCCTTCTGCGGTTGACCAACAAACAACGTCGTTTCACTATGAGACCTATTCATTCTGATAATTCAGAGGAAATTTCCAATTAACTTACCCGGTAGTTTCGAGAATAAATTATTTGCTTTAACTGGTTTGGATATCGGAAACGTCACTTCAAAACGTTAATGTATTTTGATATTTGATTTGTATAACTCCAGAACAGAGAACACTCATCTCTGTCTATAACCGCTTGTTGGACTTAAAGGAATGGAAAGGAAAATGCGTTTTTTAATCGTGCAAACTTAGTCTCTAGGAATTCTGTAGAATAGAATATGGTCATTATATTAAAATTAAAAAATAAAACTCACATTTTGCAGTGATAAGTCCCTAAACTAATTTAGGATATTTTAAATTTAAATATTATAAACGTTATAAAACTAACGGTTTAAAGTGTAATTGATACCATCACAACGCCAACGTCTTTATCAAAAAAATCATCAAAAAATTATTAAAGGGTCAAATATGTTTATATTTCGAAGCTTGGTTAATTCGAGCAAGATGAAAATGAGGAAATATCGTAGATATTTTCAAACATGCTAGAAACTGTGTAAGTAATGGAATTTGATTGCATTACATACATTTGGATTCTGTATCAGCTCATATCTGGAACATTTTGATATATAAATTGTGAAGGGGTTTAATTTTACGTAATTAAATGAAGTGCACTTACATAATGTATGCTGAAACTCTATATGTCTACCTGTAAACATTTTGGAGCGGACATTTTAATTATTACTTTGAGTTTTGTATTTCTAGTGCTCTGTAATATGTGAATTGTAAATTTACATACGGAGATTACTTGCTGAAATGTCATTGCGGAATTATGAATATTCTTTACAGAGCATCTTATTTAAAATGCAATATTATCACACTTTTAATTTGTCAGTTAAAGGCATGCTTTAATAAACATATATCACCTCTAATTTCCAATGTTGTTTGGTTTTTTAATGACGTTTGCAGCAATTACAAAAATATTAAATTTCTCCAGAAATAAACATGACAACAAAATCGGGTTTTCACCATTCGTCAAGCATGAAAGCCCTATTCTATCGCTTATTTACTTAATACATTTCTATGAGAGGAATGGTGACTACGGGCGTTAAAATTTCCAACTTTTGGCTCATGCATTACTTGATTTATTTTAATAGAACCTTATGCTAAATACAACACTTTTCTCTGGATTTTGTTAAAATATCTTCAGGCGCTTTTCTTTTAGTAATTTTTGTGGTGTTCTATATTATGAGTAACTACATCTGCCTTACAAATTAAATGTAACTTAATGGCATTATTTTCAATCCAGAATATTAAGTAGCGTTTGAAATCAACATTTTCCATATGAATGGATTATATTAGATATAAAAAGTATAAAAACTTAAGTGATATAAAACGTCCTTAGGAAACATGCATAATACATACATAATAGACCGAAAATACTAGGGAGGCTGCAGTGTGGTACAGGGTTGGTTGTAGGCCGTATTCTCTTTTATATGCAATTTTATTCAAACAAAAGGTGACACAACCATTGTCCTCGTATAACTGCACTTTTTATCTTATAAAAATAATAATTCAGTCATGTCATTAATTTTAAGGAAAGACAGGAAAAAATGAGTAGAATACGAAATGCGTATTTACTCTGAAAGAAATACATATTATCAAATCATTACTTAAACCCCTTTTCGAACCGCTCCTGACCGCAGCCCCACAAAGATTTATCAAAAGTGAATCTTGAACTACCGTAACATCGTTGTACGCGGAGCGCAAATGGCTCCATCCAAAAAAAATACCGTAACATCGGGCTATTAACCTAACTATAAATACGTTTTTAATCTGTAGTGTGCTACAATGAATAAATAAATTAATGAAGATATTTTTTACATTTTAAATATTAACAAGTATAATTTTTTATAATTAAATATGAGTTTTTCGTATCAGGTATGGTTAATTAACTATTCAGTTTGTAGTACGTATACTTTATTGTGTGACTTATTGCTTTTCAATGAATTTGGTACCTAAATACTCACTCGTTCGTCCATAGCTTTGTTATTAAAGTTTCAGGAACCGCTGCACTTGAATGATTTTGAAGCCAATTGCAAAATTCACCTGTTTCGCTTCGATCTTCCAACGCTCTAAGTCCGCTGGCGAGTTAAGGGGTAATTTTTTTCTTTTTAGAAGGTCGAGTAATTTTGCTTTTCGATTTTCTGTCTTTAGTAGACCTTCCAATACGTGGTTAAAATTTGTGACTATATGACTTAATCACCCTGTTCAGCGTCTATTTTTCTACAATAAACGCATCGTATGGAACTTACCATAAAACATATCGGTATAATATATAACAATAAGTACCACCAAAGTTAAAAAACAATGACTTCCTTATCAGTATAAGGAAAGCGATAATAGAACAGTTGTCCTAAGTTTCTGCAATTAATCCTCTTCGGCTGTGGGTAAATAGCCATTTCAAAAACGAAAATCACCTTTCAACATTTACCGAAGACACAAGCGGATATCTAAAATAGTCTAAAATAGTAGAAAGTTTTTACTAATGGTGGCCAAGCATCAACTACTTCCCCCTGTATCCGCGTCATTGTACAGTGACATGTACATACATGTCTGCCTCCGATCTGAAGCTTCTCATCGATCAATTTATTCGTTACGTATCTAACAGCACCCTGATGCCTACCCTGTCGGGCTGGCAATGGCGTGCCGGTGAACAAACCAGGTTTTTGCTGAGGGACGTTGACAATGCGTCCCACTGTCGTTTGTACGTGTGTGACTAAGAGTGACTGACGATTTGCTTGGTCGAATGTATGGCAAGTTGTTGAAAATGGTTAGCTTTAGAGATATTATCTATACCTTTTTTAAGCAGAAAAGTAGAGGGAAAAGATTTTTCCAGCCCAAAGTGAAATACACCGTGGCACAAAAAAGTTTTGGTATTTTAAATGCATCCTAATGGTAGCTTGTGGCGCTCTCTAGAATATACAACAAAATCCTCGATAAATTCGAATTTCTCATCCCAAAAAACCCCCGGATACGAAATTTCACGAAATTAGCTCGGAGTAGTTATTAAAGAATGTTATATATTTTTTCAACTTCAACACCCTGTATCTCGAAAACTAAACGTTTATGAGCAACATTATATATTAATTTTCGTCGTATATATTTTTTCTCAGTATAATTTCGGTAATACCAACAAACTTTTTTCTAATATCTTCTAATGATTGTATCAAAAAATAATAAAAACTAGTATATTGGAAACTTACCCAAATACTTGCGAATCGCTTGTATTAACTAAGTACCTCGACATTAATACGTTTTGATACAAATTTTATAAGTTTCAAGTCACATTTTGCGATAATAACCATTTTAATTTTAACTGCGGTATTTTAATATTACATCCAATTTGTCATGCCGGAATATCCGGCCACCTACTATAGAAAATTGCTGCACCTTATTTAGGTTGGGTCTTAAAATGTTGAAATATTTGCGTTAACTTTAACACTGGCATCTTTGGGATTTAGGGATAACGACACAGCATGCCGATATAAGGTAATTGTTTGAATTGGCGCGATAACTAGAGAACAGTTTCAGATAGAAGCCATCAAATTTGCTGTATCAAGTGAGCTCAGCAATCTTCCGGTTATACCATTCCTGGCTATTTACTGCTTATATTTTATAGTAAAGATTTATAGCCTCATAAATAATGCCTGTACAGGATACAATGTGTTTCAGAATTTGAACCCTCACTTTTTATAGAAAGGGGCAATTTTATTGGTAATAAAGTTTCGGCTTATCCCGATGAGCTAACCGCAGAGTTGAATATATATCACGTTCCGTCTAAAAAATTATTAATTTCTAAATAAGTTGAAAAAACTGGTTATAATAAACGTTACACTTAGTTAATTTCAAAACTATTTACCTTTAGCGTAATTGGCTCTATCATTCCTGGAATAATATACTTTTTCCACAACAATCGTAAACTCTGGAAAATAAATATTTGATGAGTAAAACACCACTACCATAAACATCAGTCGCCAGAGGCCGTAGGTTTAACTATACAAATAAAATAAAAAATAATAATTCCATACATTATTCAGTAGTACCTCGATAGTCCTTACTTTTGAAAAAGCATTTAAATACTTTCCTTAAATTTTTAATATCACTGAGTTTAAAAGCACATTTTGGATTTTATGTTAAATTCTACTCTACTGCCATAAAGCATTACATTAAGAGCTGATTGTTCTTGAAACAATGTAACAATTTTAACACGTTTTGTGACATAAAAACCGTTATTATTTATTATTCAGAATAGCACTTTCCCTTAAAAAAAACTGAGGTCACAAAACAGAATTTTTAGTTATGGAAATCGCAAAACAATATTGCACCATTGAATCACTGCAATAAAAGTTATGTTTATGTGATTCATTCTGTTTTACCCGCTACATTTTGTCCCTCATTAACACAAAATGAAACAGGTTCCATTTGTATTCACCGTTTACAGGTTCGGAAAGTACCGATAGTCCATCTGCCGTTACGTGAGAGCGATAAAGTAAGACATAGAAATCCATGCGACAGAGAAGGATGGCTATAATGATGGCATCTCATAGTCACCGCCTGTTTCGCCCTTCCACAAATAAGATCCACTTCTTATTTGTGAAAGGGCGAAATGGGCGGTGACTATTAGACGCCTTCATTATAGCCATCTTTCTCTATCGCACTGATTTCTATTACTTACTTTATCGCTCTCACGTAACGGCAGATGGACCATCGGTACTTTCCGACCCTGTAGATCTGTGCGTACCGAAACCGACGCTATAATACCGATGACAATGTCGCAGGCGGCCTATGGGCGATAGTCACATTCAAGATGCGGGCAATGAAGAATTCGAAACGTTTGGAAGCACTGAATGATACCAGCTATGGAAGCTAATAGGGAACGTTCGAGTATCATCATTTTGTGAGGAGCGGTTCCGTTCGCAGCGGCTTTAGAACCAACAAGAATCTAGATAAACATCAGATCGGGAATAAGTTTTCTGGTAACGGGTCCGCCCGCATAGAACTCAGCGTGAAAACAATCATTTAACAAAAATAGACAAAACTTCTTAGGCTTGATAAGATGAATGCGTTGTTAAAATTTTGCCAACTAAATATTTCTAGAAAACCTTATACAGGGTGTCTGCGAAAGGTTGGAAAATCTCGAAGGTGGAGATACTGGTGGCCAAAATAAGTCGATTGAGCCAAATATGTCTTATGCAAATGTTACTGATTTCAAAGATAAAGGGCGTTCAACGTTTTCTCAAAATTTTCTCAATAATTTTGAAAACTGCCTGTCTGTGTATGAACAAAAAATTGTCATTATTATGTTTTTAACATGACAAATAAGAATTTTCAACTAATTTTGCGTTGCTTGCATAGGGCGTTAGTTATGCCCTATTCCTTTGACAAATAAAAGGATTTTCTTTGACTTTAGAATTAGGGACATTGTGTACTGAAAATATGAAAAAACGTGCTTCGTTTCATAAAAAAAAGTTACTCTTGTTCGTTTTCGATACGTCCCTTGGTTATCCAGCTATTTACATAAAACAAATTTCGACTTATTTTGGCCACCCTTATCTCCAGCTTTGAGATTTCCCAATCTTTCGCAGACACCTGGTATATAGCATTTTATAATGTATTATCTTGAAAGTTATTATCTTAAGGAAATTTTGATATCGACTTTTATATAAAAAATGACGGAATATTGTTCATACCAAAGTGACCTCTTGAACGAAATTGTCAAAGATCAAAGAGTAATAGATATAACCTCAATTGATGCGGAGAGTACCTTACCCTCATGCAGTTGTGTGCTTAGATGTTATCAGTTTCTCTAAGTAATTCCATATCTACATATATCACTTTTTGAAATTGAAAAAAGTATTATGATAATTACTTATTCGAATAATAAATTTAATTTGTCTAAACTGAAAATGCCTGCCAAGAAAATATCTGACGATTTCTTTTTATTCACTCAACCCAAAGCTAGTATTTTGACAACGCATTATTTTTTCATGTCTCAAAGCTGTAGTCCAAGTTTTAATATATTTAGAGCTGAATGTGTCCTTTCGAGTAAGAAAGCATTCAATATCATCTTATTTAAATGTCGACAAAACAGATCTTTTACATATTTTGCACCTTTGTTGGTAGAAACACCGATATCATCCTTTTAAATTAATTCTTCTGTTATCAACAAATAAGGTACCTAAACTTGGATGCAAAATGCGTTAGGGAAAACCTCTGTGCTCTTTTTTATTACATATTTAATTTAAGCTGCCAGCAACACTCAAATCATTTACTGACAGGAACACAAATGATGTCACTTATTCCACTTTTTCCTGCTAACGGAATGCTTTTGATTGTTTCTTTGAGTTATTTTTAATTAAATGTTTCAAAAGGAGAACGTCTTTGTTCGTTTCCTCACTTTTATTGGTTCCTACGGATACCTCCACACTCGTAATGAAAAATGATGTGCGCGAACTATTTGCCTTACACACTTCAAAGAAAGCTTTGGGCTATTTAAATCGGAATGCAAAGGAAATTGAGAAAAGGATCGGCGTTCCTCGATCCGTTAGGAAACCGATATGTAGTTTACGAAGTTATTAATGTAACGAGATAATTCCTTGTGAAATATCATGTGTTCAGTTGCAATGTGACCTACTATTTGTCAATAGGGTCAATGCAAAGACAATAAGTATCACTTTAGGCCTATGCCTACTGCATTCAATATAAATTCTTCACTACAAACTGAGCAGTGATAAAGATGATAATAACTCAGCAATGATAATAGTGGCATGTGACAATATTGTGAATTAAAATAAGAATAAATATAATAAAAATAAATAAAATTAATATTTAAGTAAAACTGACTGTTTCTGAAATAAGTTGGCTGGTTCAAATGGATAATAGATAACGCAGTTTGCGTATTTTTAAATACCGACTTTCCGGAAAGGTGGATAGAACGAAATGGCCCTGTACGTTGGCCAGCACGATGTCCGGGTAGGAACCCTCTGAACCTTTTTGTTTGTGGGTGTATGAAACAAAGTGTGTACCGAACGCCTATTGTCGATGCAGCTAATGAAATACGACAAACGCCGGTAGTATTTGCGCGTATACGGACTAATTTTGACCGTTCTTTGGAAGCATGTTTATTAGCACAATTCTGAATCAGCTTTGAACAATTTTTGTAGGGTATATCATCTATTGGTAGGTAATTCGTTTATTTGTTTAATTTTTTTGTAACTTTTAAACGAGATTTAAACATAAAATTTAAAACTTTGAAATCAAAGGTAGGTACAGCTGGCTGCCGCACCAGGGATGGCTTTAAATTTGTTTAAGCCTGCATGTGAAATTTTTTTCAATTTAAAATGTAATGTTTTAAAAAGTTGCTTAATAAAAGTTGCTCATTTTCGTGCCCTCTGTCATCCTTTTCAAGGAACGCACTTATTTCAGAAACACCCTGTATATCATATCAGTTTCTTCACTTTTTAACGCGGAATCCCTAAAAACGGTTTTAAAATAAACATTTCGATTGAGAAAATACGTTGCGAGGTGATGTCCTTGAAATTTTTATGCAACAGGGCCGGTGTCAAAATTCTCTTGAATCATTGACAATTTTTGACCACAGGTTGCTCAATTTGTTTTCTTCCATGTCATCTTCACTTCTAAGGAACAGATTTACTTCAGTAGCAGCCTGTATAATAATAAAATTCTTACCAAAAATAAATAAATAACAATAGCTTTTTTGTTTGTCATTTTTTTTTGGAATTGCTCCTACTAATATTGACATGTAAGACGTTTTCACTGAAAGATATGAAATTACAAGGACTATTGCATTTGTAATATCTTGTAAAATTGCTAAAATGGCAGTGTCAACAACGACCAGTAATAGAGGTTAATCGCTTAAGTGGAAATCTACACTAGATTTAATCACAACGAAACGCCAACGCACATATTTCTATCTATTGACAAATCCTGGAATGGTTTATGTCACTCGCAATCATAAAGTCGATTGTGTATATTTGTCTTTACAGCTGCTATAAAAATCGTTCTAATAAGCACACTCTCATAAATGAATGACATAAAATATTCTCGCACAAAACGACAGAATAAAAAAGTGGCGAAATGCTCTGTTAAATATTTTAGGCAAATTTTTTTGGAAACATTAAAAAAAAATGTGAAACAATCTTAGTATTAAGTAAATAACCCCATTTTACCCTAAAGAATCAGTCAAGGAATTATTTTAGCTTTGCTTTCATCAAAACAAAATGGAGCTCGTCGATTTAAATATATTATGGATGCTTACAAAAACGTTTTGCTTAATGCGACTGTGATGTGGCTTACAGGTACACATAGGTACTCTTTTATACACCAAATTTCTAAAGATCCCGAAAATTAAAAGTCAAAAGAATATAAATTCCGAGAAGAAATTATTTTAGGAATTCACTATTTCTATATTCTTGTGCCATTTTCTAAAAATCCAAATAATGCAGTTTAATATGCGGTTAGGAACATAAAAGATTCCCTAAAAAAATTGTTTACAATTCCTGCTCAAACAGTAATGAAGAAGCAACGATGAAAATTAGTTATAAAATTACAGCAGAAGTCCTGATATTGCTAAGCTAGTAGCCACTTGTAACGCTTAAGAATGATCTTGTAGTAGAGCATGGACTCTTTGCATGTGAATTATATGCATCTGTCTTCAATTTGAATCGCCTAAATATACGGTGATAAAGTTTGGTCGATAGCTTTAATATTAATTATAAATAATTTCTAATTCTCTGCCAATCGAAGTTATCTAGAATAACGCTTAATTATCTTGCTTGTAAAACTAATCCTAATAAGACACCTAATAAATATCATTCATGGCTATGTACGAGTACTTCGTCCTTCTAAATTAAGTTGCTGGTGTAAATCAATTCCAAGGCATTATTGATACAATCAACTGCCCTCGTTGAATACTACTTTCAGAACATATTGCCTCACAAACCATAATTTAGATTTA
Organism: Anoplophora glabripennis; assembly: GCF_000390285.2. Taxonomy (NCBI): domain Eukaryota; kingdom Metazoa; phylum Arthropoda; class Insecta; order Coleoptera; family Cerambycidae; genus Anoplophora; species Anoplophora glabripennis. Next base: position 371,689 of record NW_019416430.1, on the reverse strand, counting down.
TGTTGCGGTTCAAGGCAAACTCGGAAAGTTATTACACTACCCTCGACGTCAGTTTTCCCTTCTGGAAACTGAGGGATCATCCCAAACAAAAACAGAATTTATAGCTATTGATGGCCAAAGATAACTATACGTTTCGTTAAGTCTATTCATAACACCAAATTAATACTGACTCGTGGTAAACAGAAAGTAAGGATTTGGAACCGGGTCTAGGGTGGAAAACAAATTCAATATAAAGGATACAATTTAATTCAACTGTAACTCTGTTATCCTAAGTCAGACGGCGAGAATAACTAAATCAATTCATAAACTATAGAAGGTATGCATAGGGAAATGGTGCAGTGGGTTTAGTAACGTTAAAATAAATGATATAGTAAATAAATAAATGGGCCCAAATGATTCTGCAATCTGAAATTCAAATAGGTATACAGACTGTCTACTATAAGAGGGCCACTCCTATGAATCTCGCTTAATATACGACGCACGTCAAAAATCTTTATATTTTTTGTTGAATTTTTTAAGGCCTTTAAGGCGGGTTGACACTGGTAGTGAACCAGGAACGTGGCTCACGCTTTCGTAGTTCACACTTGCTTCACTACTAGTGTAAACAGATTTTCGTGGCCCACGACTGTTTCACGACCTGTTCACGCCACGCCACGACTGATATTAAACGTGTTTAATATTTCACGCTTCCTTTAATATTAAATTAGTTAAATTGCATTGTCACTGCAGATAGTTTGTTTGTTGGTAGCTCGTAACTCCAAAAATGAGTGTCCCAAATGTATCTATTTTGAAAATGAACGATCGCGACACAATTACATTTGTGGAATTGTATGAAAATGAGCCTTTATTATGGAATCCTACAGATCCCAAATATCACAACAAGGATGCAAGAAATGCTGCTGCCGAAAGAATTGCTGCTCAGCTTAACATTGAAAACTTTACTGCAAAACATGTATTTGTGAAATTTAAAAACTTGCGTAGTTCGTACCTACAAGAAGTTAAAAAAATTAATGAAAGCTATAAATCTGGTTGCTCTACCGACGATGTTTATATTCCAAAAGTTGTGTGGTTTACGACAATGGATAGGTTCCTAAAGCCACACGTAAAATCAAGAAAAACTCATTCGAATTTGGTAAGTATATTTATTGTTTTAAAAATTCATTTTAATAACAGAATAGAGTAGAGTATAATGTCCATTTATTTCCTTTAATCTATAATCCGCCATTGCCATGGAACAGCACCTTCACCATTAAAATATTTACAGTAATTATCTCGTTTNGCTTCTCTTAGATGGGTGTCGGATTTTTGTATGCGATTAGATATACGTTCCAAGAGATAATTAAAATGGTCCTCGGACATCCGTAATAAATTTTTAAAATCTTCTGAATATGTTAAACAAAGTTCATTTTGAATTAATGCCGAGGCTCCAGTAATATGTCTATTTAAAATCCACTGCCTAGTCCACCATCTCCTCTTCTTTCTTGTTTTCGTTCTTTTATTTCTCAACATACAATTTTTTATAATTTCGGCGGCTATTATTTCGCACGTTGCGACTGTAGCTTCCAGCACAAATGAAGCCATTTGCATGACTGAACAGAAAACTCCAGTGGCCAGTGTAAACACTACACGATGCCTTCACGAAACGATCGCAAGCAAGCGTATTTCACGAATTATTATAAGCGTGAGCCACGTTCATGGTTCACTACCAGTGTCAACTCCGCTTCATGCTCGTAAAAACAAATTTGAGATACATGGCCAACTTTATGAGAAAAAAAAAACCGGAAAAGTACCGAAAGTTTAGGGCCATTTAACTTTTTTACTTTAAGAGATAGAGAAAACTTATTTTAATAAAATTTCATGACAAAATTGATATCTTTCACCTAGTGCAAACAGATTTTTAAAATATAGCATGTAATTTGCTGCGTCCTCTACGCGGGCAAAAAAAATTGTCATCGAAGGAGGATGTGGCTACAAAAAATTGCTTGTTTTTTCCTCTTTCATGCGATATACTATACATGTTGCCTGTATCTTTTACATTTACTTCATTTTTTATAATTTTGGTATCAAAAATGTAGATTAATGTATAGAAATTGGCGAGTTTGACATTCAAACGAGCCAACAAGCTTCGGAATGACGCTAATGAGCCGAAACAAAAAGAAACACGTCACGATAAAAAATCAAGGTCATGTTGATTGTTTTCTTTGACTATCGTGGTGTTGTCCACAAAGAATTCCTTCCGGATGGAGAAGCAGTCAACAAAGACTATCTGGGCTTTTGCGAGAGAGTATCTGCCACAAAAGACCAGATTTATGAAAGGGCAATTTTTAGGTTTTGCACCACGATAATGCACCATCACACAAAACGATAATTGTGAATTAATTTTTGACCAAAGACTCAACGAATGTCACCGAGCAGTCACTGCATTTCCCTTATATGACTCTTGCTGACTTTTTCCTCTTTCCAAAACTGAAATTACCACTTCGTGGAACACGTTTTGAGTTGATAGAAGCCATAAAACAAAAACCTGAAGGAGTTGAAGTCCATACTAGAATAAGTTTTTAAAAAGTACTTTGACGTCTGGACTATTCCTTGGGAAAAGTGTATTTCTTTAAATGGAGTCAATTTTAAAGGACAAAATAAATTTTGATGATTAATTGAAAATATTGTATTTTATTTACAAATTCCAGATACTTTTTTGACAGAACTTACTGACAATATATTTAGTGACTATTCGATAAAAAAAACTATGACACTATGCTTGGGGACACTAAAATTTTTCAAAAAATTTAAGACTGTGTGACGGTTTTGTTTATTTTCTTCGTCGTTCGTCACTAAGATGCCTGAGCGGCGGCGGTTACCTCGGGCGCCAGTTTCTGTTTATAGTGCAGAAACACCACTACTCGGGCGGCTACAGTGAAGACACGGTACGCCCAGAGGGTCTAGAGAGAGTTAGGCTTCACACGGGAATAAAAGTCAGATAATTTACAGTATTTACATTTATTAACAGTCTTATTCTACCCATATACAGTCATAGATTACTACCTTCCTTTTCTGGGCACGTCTAGTCGGTCGGAATGCTGGAGTGGAACTAACTCTGCAGAACAATTACCTCGTGGGGTCTCTTGACTAGTGATGGATCGTTATTCCAATAACGTTATTTTGGAACGTTATTTTATTGGAACGTTCCGGAACGTGACCAACTTCTCTTGTAACGCGTTACTGAGGAACGAACGTGCGACTGCGAAATAGATAGAAAATAGAACAAGCAAACAACTAACAAACATGCAATGTTTCGTTTTGGCGTTGTACGGCTGTAACCTCAGGTGTCGTATTGTAACGTAATTTTATTTTAAAACCACAAAAAGAAACATAAACTGAAATTAAAACGTTTTACATTATGAAAGTATTGGAATGTAGAAAATAATAATGTAATGGCTATGTAGATATTAATTTTATTTATGAAAGTGAAAACTGCAGATTGCTATTTATACATTTTGTATTAATACAATGAATATTATAAAAATGAAAGAAGCAAAAGAAAACAAAAAATATGAGTACAAATAGGAAAGTTCCAAATATTTTGGCAATAATAATATCGGTTGTCAATTAACAAGAAGAGCGCCAGAAGAAAGGGCCCTAGCCGGCGGGGCCCAGCCAGGACAAAAGGAGTTCCCACAAAGCGCCTACACCGGCCCATTTGCGGTCGGGGTAGACGACGGATGGGGCCCACCTACGAAGGCTGTCCAGGCCTACACGAGATGAGGCAGGATAAAGAGGGATAATCCCCCTAGATCCCAAATCATTGAGGCCAATTTCTAGCCATGGAATAATGGCTCGGCGGTTGTCAACGCATCCAAATAATAAAACTTACATAGTTACTATTATTACATTACACATTACACATCATAGTCCTTTCAAATCAGCCACGATGTCTCAGAACGCACTCGGTGTCAAACTGTCAAACTTCCAGAAGTAACCTCGTTCCAAAATAACGTTATTTTAGAACGTTATTCTTTTGCAACGTTCCAAGTTATAACGTTATCGATTTCGAGCCGTTATTCCCATCACTACTCTTGACACCTCAAGAGACTTGCGCATTGAGTATTCGCGGAACCTAACATACTTCGGCGGTCTTCGGATTGGACTGGTGTTGTCGACGGCTGGAGATGGAACTGAATTTTCAAATTTAGTTTGTTTCCTAAGTTCCTCGTCTCGGATTCGCGGCTGCGCAGTTCTAAGCTGGACCTGTAGAATTCTCACCTACTTCCAGTGGTGACGTATCACTGGGAGGGGCGGCTAACGGCTCGACTGGATGCTACGACGGCTCGTTGTAGACTAATTCTTCGAATGCAGCTTGTTTGCTGTATTCATACGGCGTATCCTGGCGGCTGCGCAGTTTCCTCAGGCTGGATTTAGTGAAATCTTACCAATTCCTCTTGGTGACGTAGCTCTTACTGGATACGGCTGACGATTTGACTCGTTGCTGCGACGGCTGGTGTTGAACTAAATCCTCAACGGCTTAATTTCTAAGCCCTGGTGACGGCAGCGGCTGCGTAGTTCTCCTAAGAGGAACTTGTAAAATTCTTACTTTCCTGCGACAGTGACGTATCTGCTGTCTGGAGCTGTTGTCGGCTCGACCGGTCGCTATGACAGACTGATTTGCGCGAAGCGGGCTAGCAGGTGATCGACTCCGCGCTATGCGGTGCCGTGTTAATTCAGGCTGCGTTAAAAAATGCAAAATGTCGGTGCGCATGCGGTAATATTTATTAAATATAAATTCAAAAGAACACAAATGCGGGGTGTCGAAAAATCACTTTGTTACAACTGTATATAAAATCAAGAAAGTTGTATCATTTTAAAGAGTTTGAGGACCAGCAGGAATTTTGACAAAAAATTACATTTCCTCATAATATTTTCCAATAAGAAAGTTTTTTCTTCGGAACACAATCGTGGAAAACACTGATAAAATACAAAACTTTTACAAAAAAAGTGAGCAATGTCAAAAATATGACGGTTTGGACTAATATCAATTATTATTACTTTTTGCCTATTCAATTTTGCTTAACAAAAGCAGTCGAATCAAATTATTCTAAAAAGTATTTAGAACCATGTTCATGACCATTAGATACATAGATAGATAGATTTTATTGACAATATACATATACATCAGTACATTTTTGTCACAAATTAACAACTAAATTATAACGATATAGAAAGACTATACGAGTAATTGATAATGACCTACAAAGAGTTAAAAAACATACAGTTAAACAAAAACAGTTAACAGTTAACAGTTAAAAAACAGTTAAAATAAGTTAAAAAAGTTCTAAAAGAAGTTATGGTAAAAAATTAGATTGTCTATAGATGAAAAATGTATATGAAACAGTGTAGATACAGTACTACAAGTTATAATTTTGTGGAGTAATCAAATATTTTGTTAATACACAGGTCAACATTTGATCTAAGAATAATCACCGGACCTGACCAGGGTACTTATAGGTTTTTTGGATCGCTGATTCCGAATCCGAGGTTGGCTAAGCTCCATCACGTCAGGTTCAAAGTCATTTGAAGGTCAAATGGCCAAAAATGGTCTAAAAAATCTGAAAAAATTCATAAGTATGTTTTTGGGGTAGCCGAGTTCAAAGCCGCTGCTATTTTTACCATTCAAAGACATCTAAAGGTCGTATAAAGGTCATTTGGAGGTCAAATCGAGAAATAGGGTCTAAAAAATCTGAGAAAATTTATACGTATCTTTTTGGAGTAGCTGAGTTAAATACGCTGTCAGTTTCATCCCTGAAGGACATCTGAAAGTCATATGAAGGTCATATCAAGGTCTTTTGAAGGTCTAATCGAGAACAACGGTATAAAAAAACCTGAAAAAATTTATACGTATATTTTTAGGGTTGCTGAGTTTAAATTCAATATTACTTTTACCGTTATGAACATCTGAAGGTCACTTCAAAATCATTAGAAGGTCAAACGAAGAAAAATTTGGAAAAATGTATGTATATGTTTTTGAGTTTTCTGAGCTATACTGTGATGCAATCTAAAAACTTCTAAAGATCATTTCAAGGTTAGTCGTCTTACCTTAAGTGGCTGGACACACTCTTTTTCCTGCCTTAACTGGTCGGAACATTCACTCGTTTTGCCTTAACTGGCTGGACACACTCTTGTTCATGCCTTAACTGGCTAGGACATTCACTCGTCTTGCCTTAATTGGCTGGACACGCTTATATTTCTACCTAACTGACCGGAATATTGCCTTAACTGGCTAGCCTCCTTTATGTTTTCGCCTCATTCGGTCAGGAGTCGTATACATTTTTTCAGATTTTTTATACCGATTTTCTTGATTTGACCTACAAATGACCTCGACATGACCTTGATACGACCTTTAGATGTACTTAAATGATCAAAATAACAGCGGCATTGAACTCAGCTAGCCCAAAAACATACGTATATTTTTTTTCAGATTTTTTAGACCGATTTTCTCGATTTGACCTTCAAATAACGTTGATATGACCTTCATATGACCTTCAGTTATCCTTCAGGGGTGAAACTGACAGCGGATTTTAACTCAGCTATTCCAAAAACATACGTATAAATTTTCTCAGATTTTTTAGACCATATTTCTCGATTTGACCTCCAAATGACCTTGATACGACCTTTAGATGTCTGTGAATGGTAAAAATAGCAGCGGCTTTGAACTCGGCTACCCCAAAAATACGTATGAATTTTTTCCGATTTTTTAGACCATTTTTGGCCATTTGACCTTCAAATGACCTTGAACCTGAGGTGACAGAGGCCAACCTCGGATTCGGAATCAGCGATCCAAAAAACCTATAAGTACCCTGGTCAGGTCCGGTGATTATTCTTAGATCAAATGTTGACCTGTGTAAACAATTTATAAAATTTCATAAAAATCTGGAGTGCCTGTTATGCTTGTAATTTCTGCATGTATAAAAGCCGACTCCAGTGCCTAATATAACCCTTCGGTTATTTAACCAACCCCATTACATTTGAGTAAATTAAAATTGATACGAATTAAAATTCAACCGGATTAGTTTCGACAGAAATTCCCGGAATTAGTTCGAGCAACGAGTTTTAATATTAGCAGTCTCGTATGCGAATAACAAAAGAAAGCAAACAAAAATTGTAGTGGCCACGGTATCATATTGGCCTTCTGTAAAGAAAACGGACAACATATATGCAAATTTTTATGCAAATTGCAGAAGCCATACATGAATAAATTTCCTGGAAGCCTAGTTGGGAGCGGAAATTCTGTGTTTAAAAACACATATTAATATTGCTCACTCAAATCCATAATTTTTAATAACCGTATATTTAAATCGGGAAACCCATTACCGGGTAATGTATGTTCCGTTCCAGTTTGTTTTCATGCAATTTACTACTTCACAGAAATTATTTGGTTATTCATTTGAAAATTTATAATAAACAATGAATACGGAATATAAATACTGACTAATTTTTATTTATTTATTTATTTATTTCACTTCAGCTTAGGAAATAATTACAATCAAATGAGCAAATGATCATTTTATTAATAACACTGTGTTAAACAAGTGACAAATATATACTGACTACTATTATTAATTTCTTTAAATTATTTTCTTCTTCTTTGTTGTCAATTGTTACTTGCCTGTGAGGAACAATGCATTGCATGTAACCTTGCTAAATAATTCCTCGAAATTTATGTAAAGAAATCACATAGGGTACTTAAAAATGACGCATCCAGGTAGGTACTATTTACATTTGATATCAGAAGTTACTGAAAATGACATCGAATTACCAAACCATTCCCATGTGTAAATAATAAATATTTGATGTATTAATGGTAAACAACTAAATGACGTATAAATGAATCAGGTTGTGTTTATCATTATGAATGAATCAGAATTTTGTGTTTGTCCTGTATACACACTGAACAAAACAAGTGAGATTCCGCAAAACTCTTTAAAATCATTGTTAATATTATGGTGAAACCCTTACACTCTAATAATAAAATACAATTAAATTCAACAGACTGAGAAATAATAACTGTAGAAATATTTGACAATGGATTAAGTATAATTCTGTTATGAACAGTATGTAATCTATCAAAGTAATTTGAAATCACATTGTTGATATTAATTACAATTTCAACATCCATTCAGAAATATGCAGAGTATTTTCCTTTATTTTGCCATTCATCTATACGGTTGATTTAGAGACAAAAAAAGGGTAAATTCAAACACAGCATGAGACGTTAGAATTTTCTATCAGAGATTCGTAAATCAACTTTTTTAATCATTATAGGAGTGACATAATAGTACAGTGTAGTACGTTTTCATATTCTCGAAAACCATATAGAGCATGAATTAGTCTTTCACTATGAGAATTATTTAAATAGTACTTATCTAATTGTAAGTCAAATGAGATACATTTTCTTTCATAAAACTAACTTCTAATTTAAAATAATTGAGTATAAAGAAAAACATTCTTCACGTATTTTCTGGGAAACGGTTTTTATTTATATGAAGACGTTTTCTTAATTAAAATTTGACCCTAGAGGTGCATTTTGAAGTGGAAACTTTGAACCCTTTCGAGAGCAATGCCGACTATTTGAGAACTTTGAACTGAAAACAAAATGTAGTATAAGTATCTGTATGTCTGCGTATAAAGGTTAGGTAACGTTCAATATGGTTATCATTGATGTTTCTCATACTCTTCAGTTATGAAGATATCCTGAGAGATGTATATAATTTAGACAAAGTCATATTATTTACTTAGTTATGTACTATATTTATTTATGACATTTTATTTAGGTAGTTAAAACACTGTGCTATATTATTAAACCACAAAATGAATCTATACATACCTACCGCACAACTAGCAGTTCTTTACACACGTACGGTAACACCTCATAGCGTGATCATATGCATGATTAATCTAATTGGTTGAGCTAAATCAAGTCACGTAAATTCACAGTTTTATTCGTATATTTACATCAGACATTAGACAGAAAATAAATAAGTGCGTGAGCAGGGGCGGCGGAGGGTTGATTTGGGAGGTTGAAAAGTTATTAAAAATTGTATCATTGGGATTTCTGGCGAATGTTGACGTCAAACAAAAGGGTATCCAATACGAAAGTTGTAGATTCTGCAAAAATCTACAACTTTTGTAGAGGTCACTTTTTAACATAACCTCAAAATTTCCGAGAAAAATGCGAAAAACAGGTTTATTTCTGATTTTTCGTCTTTTATTTCTCATTTCCGCAAAAATAATTTAATTTTGACGAAACTTGGTGAAAGTATACCTTTTTCTGTCCTAAATAGCCTCATATTTTTTTAGATAAAAAAATCAAGAAGTTTCTGAGATATTCATTTTTTTCGACCTGAAACACTTTTTTCAAAGAAAAATTCTACTTAAAAAATATCGAGTTCTGCCGGTAGTCATTTTTTTCGTTTTGACATACTTTTTGGTGAAATAAAAAAATTTGTAATCACAGTTCAAAAACATGCTTAAAAATGCAAAAAAGTAAAAAATGACTTGCAGCAATGAATTTTTCAGTACCTAATTGTTGATAATTTGTTTAAATTAAAAAAAAATCAAAAACTGATTACACCATTCAATTGTACGGAAAAAATACAAAAAAAACTGTCTCATTGTTTGACCTAAAACTATTTTTGTACAGTATTGCTATATACATAAGTCGAATAGTGAATAAATAAAATAAATAATAACTTTATTTTTCGTAGGATCGATTAGTGTACTTATTTTTTTAAAGTTTGATGAATTCATAGATATACAGTGTGTCCAAGATAAGGACGGGACAGCATTAGGATCTAGGAAACGGTAAGAGATACGAGGTGGCTCAGATTAGAAAAAAGTTGTGTTTTTTTTATACCTAACAATATGCTGATTAGAAAGTTTTAAAATTCCGGATAGTTCCGGGGATATTAGGAAAAACCGGAAATTTTGCAAAATTGTTTATTTTTTTTTTGGCTTTATTTGAAAACGAATTTTAAAATAATTTACATATTTGCAATGCCACTTTTTTCGCTTTTTTCGCTAATGGCGCAACATTTTTGGAATCCGACGTTTCGTCACTGCTATTTTTATGACAAAACCTGAAGTTATTTTTTAGAATTCTGAATTAGAGGATATTACTATTGTAATCGCTTAAAAAGTTTTTAGCTTGTTTTAGCTATAATTAAAAATTTTTTCCGAGTACGGCTCTGAACGCTTTCAAAATATCTAGTGGATGAAGTCATAACAATATAAAAGTCAATACCGCTCAAAATATTCAAGGATTTTTTATTACTATTAGCAATACTAATTAGAAATTTTCATAAATTCGCATTATTTTTTTATTAGGTACAACTTTTTAAATTATGGAATAAAAAAAATTGTTGGATATTTTGTGCTGTATTGACTTTTATTCTCTCCTCTCTCTCTCTCTCTCCTCCAATAGATACAGGTATTTTGAAAGCTTTCAGAGTCTTACTCTGAAAAAATTTTTAATGATAGCTAAAAACCTTTTTAAGCGATTACAATAGTAATATCATCTAATACAGAATTAAAAATGACTAGATTTTGTCATAAAAATAGCAGCGATATATTTAAAAAAATTAATCTGATGATGGCCCCTCGAAGATGAAACGTCGGATTGCAAAAATGTTGACGCCATTGGATAGAGCGACAAAAGTGACATTATAAATATGCAATTTATTTAAAATTCGTTTTCAAATAAAGCCAGAAAAAACGATTTTGAATAATTTCGGGTTTTCGGATTTCGCGTCAACAGTAGACTTTGTAGTTAATCCTTTGTACTGCTGAAATCTCAAATAATCCAGAGATAATTTATCATTTTTGCATTTGTAATTCGACTTAGATGTTTATAGCAATACTGTACAAAAATAAAGTTGTGGGTCAAACAACGAGACAGTTTTTTTTTCCGTAGAATTGAATGGTGTAATCAGTTTTTGAATGTTTTTTTAAAGTAGAATTTTTCTTTGAAAAAAAAAGTGTTTCAGGCCGAAAAAAATGAATGACTCAGAAACTTCTTGATTTTTTTATCTAAAAAAATTTGAGGTTATTTAAGACAGAGAAAGGTATACTTTCAACAAGTTTCGTCGAAATCAAATTATTTTTGCGGAAATGAGAAATAAAAAACGAAAAATCAGAAAAAAACTGTTTTTCGCATTTTTCTCGGAAATTTTGAGGTTATGTTAAAAGTGACTTATACCAAAGTTGTAGATTTTTGCATGATCTACAACTTTTGGATTAGATACTCTTTTGTTTGACGTCAACTTTCGCCAGAAATCCCAATGATACTGATACGGAAGCTAACCTCCTGTCTCCCTGTTTAGTTTTAGTTTATAATTATTGCTTTTAATCTATCAATTTTGTAATACCTTCTTTTTTTGACGTTTGCTAGAACATGTCATGTGTCAATGTTAAAATATTTTTTTTGGAATAAAGAGTTCTCGTAACATTGGTATCAGAAGTGGGATTTCGACGTTCCACAAAGAAAAGCAGTTTAAAGAAAAAGTGAATGCCAATTACTACAAGACAGAAGTCCGCAGAAATGGAGGAAACATTCAAACAGTTAATGGACATGATGAAGGAAATGAAAACCAGCCAGGACGAAATGAAGGAAGATTTGAAAAAGGAAATGAAGAATAATCACGAAGAAATGAGAACTGAGATGAAGACTAGTCTACAAGAGAATAATAAACAGTTGGAAGAAGTAATTAAAACCAAGATCAAAGAGTTCGAAGAAACTGTTGAGGAGGAAATTAATCTGTTGAGAAATGAGGTCCAAGACAAAGTGCAGACAGTAGAAGAAAATGTAGTGAAGTTACAGAGTGAAATAGAAGATAGCATTATCAAGCTACAGGGTGAAGTCACTAATCTGAAGTCACAGTTATCTACCAAGGAATTTATTAAGATGGAAAGTGGTTCCGGGTCATTCTCTAAGGTTAAGCCGCCAACGTTCGATGGAAAGGTGTCATGGAGCACTTACCTCAAACAGTTCGAAGCAGCTGCCTTAGCAAACAACTGGTCGGAAGAAGAAAAAGCTACATCACTAATAGTGTCTCTACGAGGTGAAGCCATGGAAATTTTAAGGACAATAGCTGAGGACAAGCAAAAGGACTATCTACTGCTGAAGACTGCTTTAGAAATGAGGTACGGTGAAGCTCATCTATAACATGTCTACCAGGCCCAACTAAAAGGTAGAAGACAACGTTTCGAAGAAAATGTACAGCAATTTGAGGCAGACGTAGCGCGCATGGTGAAGTTAGCTTACCCCACTGCACCGGCGGAATTCCAAGAGCAGCTAGCAATTAGTAGCTTCATCGATGGACTGCGAGACTCTGAGATCAGTCAAGCACTAAGACTAGCGAGACATAAGAACATATCCGAAGCTTTGGCCCAGGCGTTAGAAATTGAAGCTGCTCGACAAGCATCCAGAGGCTTCCAGGGCAGGGCTAGGCAACTGAGGTTTCGGACTGACGAACAAGGAGGCGAGAAGAAAATGGAAGGATTTGTAAAGAGCGTACAAGAGGCATTGGAGAATTTACAAAAAGAAAAGGATCATCCCGATTCCATGGTGTACAGTAGACGAAGACCCATCCAGTGTTGGAACTGTGGAGCCGAAGGGCATCTTAGGAATCGATGCCCTAACAACACATCTAGTCAGGATCAGGGAAACGCCAATTAGTCAGCTTTGGGGGGCGAAAGCTGGCTAGGTGCTATCAAGCCCCACCAACTGTTAAGGTCAAAATAACCCGGCTGCATAATAATGGAATGAGTTTGGTAGTACCAGGGCGTATATGCGGACGGGATTGTGAAATGGTCCTTGACACAAGCGCAAGTCATACCATAGTAAGACCAAACATCGTCGCCCATTGTCGAATACAAGATCCGGACAGAAACTACATATTGGAGACCGCCAGTGGCGAAGTAATATCTGTGAAAGGAATCCATTTGGCCAAGATAACCTTGGGGACAACCACTTTCGAATAAAACGTCCTAATAGCAGATATCACCGATGACGTCATTCTTGGACTTAATGACATGATAGAAAACAAGTTTGTGCTGGACCTCCCTCAAAGACTATTGAAGACTAAGGATGAAGAGATTTTAATGCAGTTTCCCGAAATACGGAACCTTTCTACCAGAACAGTTGAGGCGTCAGAAGACATCGAACTCCCAGCGGGTTCAGAAGTAGTAATTGAGGCCATTTGTAGCAATCCAACTGACACTAAAGAAACTGTAATTGTTGAACCGAAAGTGGACAGTACTCTTTACAGAAGAGGCATATTAACCGGAAAGACATTGACAGAAAGGAAGAATAACTTGGTACTGGTCAGAATGCTAAATCTGAAGAACTATCGACAACAAATCAAGAAAGGCGAGTCTTTGGGGATTGTCAAACAGCCGAGTTGGTTTTCAGCAACGTAGAATCATAAACGTCATCTCGTAATCTTGAAAAATTGCCTGAAGTCCTCCAAAATCTTGTTAACCAACTCAAATCATCACTGTCAGCTGGAGCAGTAGCCAAATTGGAAGATTTATTGAAAAGCCACCAAGATGTGTTCTCCTTAACCGAAAATGATGTCGAAAGAACCGATCTTGTGCAGCACCGCGTAAATACTGGCGACAGCACCCCAATTAAGCAAGCTCCGCGAAGAATTCCCCTGGCGAAGCAAGAAGAAGTGTCTACAATGCTGAGAGACATGCAACAACAAGGAGTCATCGAACCATCTCAGAGTCCATGGACTTCCCCAGTTGTGTTAGTAAAGAAGAAGGATGGCTCAACCCGATTTTGCGTAGATTATAGAAGATTAAACGACGTCACTAAGAAGGACAGTTATCTATTGCCAAGGATAGACGACACCCTGGATACTCTGTTTGGATCCCAGTGTTTTTCTACGTTAGACTTAAAAAGTGGTTACTGGCAAGTTCAACTTCACCCAGATGATCAAGAAAAGACCGCTTTTTCCATTGGGACGGGTTTGTGGCACTTCAACGTAATGCCATTTGGCCTCTGCAACGCACCGGCTACCTTTGAAAGACTTATGGAAACTATTCTGCGCGGAATGACTTGGAAAACTTGCCTCGTTTACCCTGATGACATCATCATACTTGGCAAGAATTTTGAAGATCACTTGAAGAATGTCCGAGAAGTTTTTCAAAAGTTAAGAGAGGCACGACTGAAATTAAGTCCCAAGAAGTGCATGCTGTTTCAAAAGGAAGTCAAGTACTTAGGTCACATTATTTCTTCTGGTGGAGTGAAAACTGATCCAGAGGAAACCGAGACCATCTGGAAATGGCCAATACCAAAAGATAAACATGAATTAAGGAGTTTCCTGGGACTTTGCACTTACTACCGGAAGTTCGTGAAAAATTTTTGCCAAGATTGCCAGACCCTTACATCGTCTCACCGAAAACAGTCAGCCATTTATTTGGACAGATATCTGTCAACAAGCCTTCCATAAACTGAAAGGAGCTCTGTGTTCATCCCCGATCCTGTCATATCCCAAGCTCGGAAAGAAGTTTATCGTAGACACCGATGCTAGTAATACTGGAATTGGAGGAGTGTTATCACAAATAGAAGATGGTCATGAAAAGGTGGTTTCCTATTTTAGTAAAGTTAAAACTGTGGAGCATTTTCATAAGTATCTCTACGGGCAACCGTTCGTTTTCAGGACTGATCATGCTTCATTGAAGTGGCTGCTGCAATTCAAGAACCTTGAAGGTCAAGTGGCAAGATGGCTTCAACGGTTGCAAGAGTACGACTTCAAAGTTGAACACCGAATAGGATCTAACCGTCGTAATGCCGATGCTCTATCTAGATGACCATGCCCTCCAGACTGCAAGCACTGTATGCGATAAGAAGTAAGAGAACAGGACGAATTTATTTGTCGAAGAACTAGCATTCAAAGCCCAGCTGATTGGGATAACAAAAGCATTGCTAAAGAACAAAGCGAAGATCCTGATTTTGGACCTATTTTCCAATGGAAAATTAAAAACAAGGATATATCCACCAGGCAAGACATTTCTGACAAATCTCTAGCTTTTAAAAGTTACTGGGCACTATGGGATTCTCTAGTCATCGATAACGTCGATCTTAAAAAGAGCCTGGGAGAGTCCTGATGGCAATGAAAGGGTGTTCCAAACGGTATTGCCCAAGAAAAGAATTATTCCAGAAGTTCTCCAAGCACTTCATAATGGTGTTGGTGGTGGACATTTTGGAGTAAACTGGCAAAACACCGGCCAATGTAATATTTGGCACGGAGCTACGTTTACCAATAGACCTGATTATAAATCGACCGCAGCAGGGAGGAAAGTTTAAACGATTATCTCAGCCACCTGAAACATCGGATAAAGTTGGTACACGAAGAGGTACGAGAAAAATTGAAGATGGAGAGCGACAGAATGAAGACCCGATACGATTTGCGTGCCAACAGCAGCGGCTTTCAAGAGAACGAGAAAGTTTGGCTTTATAACACGAAAAGAACCAAGGGCAAGTCTCCGAAATGGCAGAAATCTTGGGAGGGCCCTTACACCATCGTGACAAGAATCAGCGACGTGGTGTACCGGATCCATAGGAGTCCTCAGGCCAAGATGAAGATTGTTCACCTGGATCGACTTACACCCTACCAAGAAGGCCATGCGGACAATGGAGTAACCTGATCGGGACGATCAGTTCTAAGAGGGGGGCAGTGATACGGAAGCTCACCTCCTGTCTCCCTGTTTAGTTTTAGTTTATAATTATTGCTTTTAATCTATCATTTTTGTAATACCTTCTTTTTTTTGACGTTTGCTAGAACATGTCATGTGTCAATGTTAAAATATTTTTTTTGGAATAAAGAGTTCTCGTAACAATACAATTTTTCATAACTTTTCAACCCCCCAAACTCAACCCTCCGCCACCCCTGCTCACGCATTTATTTTTTTAGGTTTAATATAAGCCCTTTTACCATTTCCACTTAAAAAAGTCTGGATAACAATTTTTTTTCTCCAAGTGTAATTTGGTTGGACTATACAGGATGTCACATAATTAGCTGCCAACCCTGAACAGGCCGATTCTATGATCAAAACTAAGTAAAAAAGTTCATATGAACATGGGTCGGGAAATGCTTCCTAAGGGCACAGGGACCCATTGAAGAGGGAGGAATGGAAAGGAGGACATTCCTCACTGTATTCCGCAATTTAGCTGCAACCGTCACTTTTCGAAAGGCACCGGGTCAAGGATGTCCCAGGATTAATAGGGAAGCGGAGGTCCTTGACGCTATTGAACAAGATCCTACGACTAGCATACGGAACATTTCAAGGCAAATAATGTTCCTCGGCCAACTACATATCTTAAAGATTTCCTTGAGATTTAAAGAACTGATTAGATGTGCTACCAACATTTCAGGTTGGAAGAATATTAAAGCGACAAGGTCTACATGCCTGTTACTATCGACGTGTACATGGCTTGATACCAGAAGATTTTGCGCCACGTATGCAATTTTGTTGCTGGATTTTGTCGCTGGACAACGAGCAAGCTTCCAAAATTTTGTGGTGTGACGAAGCTACTTTTACCCGAAATGGAAAATTAAATTTTCATAATTCTCATTATTGGGAAGAAGAGAACCCACATGTTGTTCGGAGAACAAACTTCCAGCAACGGTTTTCCATAAATTTATGGGCGGGAATAATTCACGACACTCTGATTGGACCTATTGAAATTCCACAACGTCTCAATTCAAATCTTTATTTAAACTTACTTCAAGAAAATCTTCCCCAAATTCTCGATGATCTGCCTCTAAATTTACGACGTAACATGTTTTTTCAACACGATGGAGCCCCGGCACATAGTGGTCGCAATGTTCTAAATTTCCTAAACGAAAATTTCGCTGGACGGTGGATAGGGAGGCACGGACCGGTAGCTTGGCCGCCGCGTTCTCCCGACCTAACCCCGCTGGACTTCTTTTTCTGGGGATATCTAAATCAAAAAGTTTACGCCACCGAAGTCGATACCCGTGAGGAATTGCTGCAGCGTATCAATGATGCAGCCAATGAAATTCGTCAAAACCGTTTTAGCATCTTAATAGCTTCGAGAAGTGTTACACGTAGGGCAAGACTTTGTATCAGAGAAGGTGGAGGGTTTTTTGAACAGTTTTTAAAATAGCTTGTTGTCTGTTATCAAAATTAAGTTTCCATCTTATGATCCCTTCGAAAAGTGACGGTTGCAGCTAAATTGCGGAATACAGTGAGGAATGTCCTCCTTGATGTCAGCCTTCTGTTTGGAAACCTTCTGCCGTACTCGCGTTCTGCCGCGCAGCATTACCATCGCAAAAGCCATAAACAAATCATCATATCATAATTGTTCTACATCAATAATGTGTATTACTGATTACGTATTAAATTATTATTATTATTTTTTGTTTAAATTACTATGAAATTGACCAAAGTGGGATTAATTCAAGAGCGATTTTCTCAGAAACCGTTAAAGATAACGATTTGAAACAAGAGTACCTTTTTAACGTAAAACAGTTCGGGAAAACGGAATTTGCTGTCCAATTTGTTAAAAAGTCAAAGATGAAAAAGTTACACACGCAAAGTACCAAGGGCCCCCCCGTACCCACCCCAATGGACCTTGTGGAAATAAATGGATTAGTCCATCAAATTGCTCATCAAAATTTAGCTGTGTATACCAAATTTCATTCATTTATCACAACGCGATTGAGAGATATTGCAAAAAAATGATTTCCATTCCTCCCTCTTCAATGGGTCCCTGTGCCCTTAGGAAGCATTTCCGGACCAATGTTCATATGAACTTTTTTACTTAGTTTTGATCATAGAATCGGCCTGTTCAGGGTTGGCAGCTAATTATGAGACACCCTGTATAGTAAAAACACATAATGGATTAGGAATAGTACATTCTAAAAAAATTTAAAAGGTAAAAGTATACATTTTTTCTGTATAAAAACCATTATAAATAAATAAAAATGTGTGAATTTCCACAATTTTTATCTGTGTGGGGTGTAGAACAGAGAAACATACTATACATTAATCTATTTAGTTATTTAAATTGGCTCTAATGAAGTTTTTTGCAACTGATGTATCTATAAATAGTATTTTACTTAATCTGAATTTGCAAATGCTTCAACATGTTCAAATAATTTCTACTTAATAAAATTTGAAACGTTACGAAATGAATATACAGCATGAAAGGGTACCCAACGATACCATTTATTTTTCGTAATAAAATAATTTTGTTCTTTTAACAAACCTTTAATAACGTTACCACTGAAGGGCTCAGTCATCAACGTACATTAACTGTATTTTACTCATTTTTATTTTAGGTAAAGCCTGAGGCTAAAAGGTCACTTTGTAGGGCGACCGAATGCTCTAATGAAATCCAAATGAAATAATTTGGACTTGCCTCGGGTTAAGCCATTTTAATTATTTTTAGTAACTTTTGTTGTAAGGGACGTTGTTACCAGTTGTTTAGTACTTTGTCGCTGCATACATGCCATTTTCTTTACACCGAATTAAAATTGGATGCTACTAAAAGAAAATGCATATACTTAGGTGGCATGCGTTAAAGCAGAGACTTAATAACATGGAATCAATTTTAAAAAGTGTAATAGTATAAAAGTAGTTTGAACATTTTCAACAAAAATAGAGCACAACTCCTTCAGGTGCGTTTTGAGTAATAATTACTTTTGTCTTTTTATTCCACACATAATTTACCTTAAAATTTTCCTACGTTAGTCAATATAAAATTAAATAGTTTGTGGTAACCTTGTAGCACAATTTAAAATGAAATATCTCTTGATATTTCCTGAATATAAAAAAAAACAGAGATAAAGGTTATGCATATTTCAGACGAGA
The DNA here is from genome assembly GCF_000390285.2 of Anoplophora glabripennis. Lineage (NCBI taxonomy): Eukaryota > Metazoa > Arthropoda > Insecta > Coleoptera > Cerambycidae > Anoplophora > Anoplophora glabripennis. Next base: position 352,795 of record NW_019416430.1, on the reverse strand, counting down.
TTTATTTTTAGCATCAATATCTGTAAAAAGTATTAATAGAGTTCAAAGTGGTGTTATTCAGTTTTTTGAACCTAGTTAGTACTGTTTTGGAAAAATTATGTATTTTCAGTGAACTTTACAGTACTAAAAATAAATTGAGTTGCTTACTGCAATAGTGGCCTAAGTGTGGAAATACAGATTTCGGGAGAGAGATTGATAGTTTAAAGTACAATAACCTTACTGACTTGTTACCCTATGTACCTCCAATTTTTCACAAGTTTTTATTGATCTACGAGTAAAACAAAATACACCCATAAATACAGATGATGATCCCAATGGACTATACGATCCTGTAGAATTCTCTTAATGGAGATAAGAAGAATAACTTATTATGTTTAATATACATATATTTATACAGTTACATTATATAGTCACAGAACGAATATATCCTATTGATTTTTCAATAAAAGTTGTTAGTATAGTTTCATAGTTTTTGTTTATAATTGACCTAATATTCTTGAAATTATATAATAACCTGCACAAGTGGCCTATGTTTTTTTGGTAATGTTCGGTGTTTTATAATGTAAAATTATATGGTATGTTGATTACCAATGAAAGTGGTGAACCTTTTCCCAAATTTAAAATAAATGTATTAAATTGCTTCTCACTGCAAGAACCATTAAAAATATCACTATATTTTAAACCTTAATTATTCACAAATGCTATTTTTTAAGTTAGGCCACTATTGCAGTAAACGCCTCATATG